>NW_009634701.1:9401-25352 GCF_000690535.1 Cariama cristata | reverse complement strand
TTTTTTTTAGTCTCTGCTGAATTTACAGATATGCCTGGTTAGTAAAAAATTGTATTTCTAGTTATTTGAACATTTTGCATATTTTATAATCTTAACCACAATGTAAAGCCATAAACACACATTATTCCAGTGCTGTTTATTACAGTGCCTTTAAAACAGTGTAACATTTAATTCAGTGTTTTGCTCATTTCGAACAATTTCAAAAAGAATCCTCTTTCACAGGTTGTGTGCTATGGTTTCTTACTGTCTAATCATGAGTCATAAAGCACTCAGTATGGGTTGCTTATATAAGTGTTTTGGCTTTTGTTTCATTTGGCAAAAATAAAAAAAATCACAGATGCACAGAGGAGCTTGAAATTAGGAATTCTAATGTGTTCAAAAGTCAGAGTACTCAGAAAGTTGGGGTGCATTACCTATTTTTGATACCATTACTTTTGAAAGCCACTTTTTTCTTTACTTTTTTTTTTGAGTTCTTAAGCTGTAAGTATTAACTTATATTAGATGTTGCTGCAGTCTTCCTGACTTAGGATGGTTTCCAAAAGGTGGTTTGTCTCAAATGAGAAAGAAATGCTTCCATGATAAATGGGTTAGCAGATCATTTGCCATTCATGTAGGTTGATTGATTCAGCTAGCCCAGATCAGATGGGCAAATGGTTTGACTACCAGCTGGGATAAGAGTGGTAGGTTCAGGTTTCTACTCTGCTCTGGAGTTAGTCCATTGCCAAAATCAGAGGTGTTCAGTAGCATAACTCTGAAGAGGGGTTGAGATGTGAGTGTTTGATTTGGATATCACAGTCTCTGAAGTTCTGACTTCTTAAAGGCATATGTAAATACCTCTTTCCAGTGTTTGAAGGCCAGAAACTTTAAAGATTCTTTAGTAATAAGCATGTGGGACAGAGCTTGTCTACAGAAGTAAACTCAGAGGAGGTACAGGGTATCAACTAATGGAATAAATTAAAACCTCCTAAGATGACATGAATGCCCTCATTCAGAAATAAAGTGGCCTTAGATTAGAGGAATCAGTGGCAGGGCTTGAAAAACCTTCCAGAACAATGATGTCCGTTTGGGAGTTTAAAGAACCTTAATTTATGTGTGCTGCCTCCATGCCACTTGCTGATTCACCTCATCTTTTCCAAGCATTCCCATGATGAAATGGACCACAGTTAAGTCTCATACTCAATTATCTGAGCATAATCCTAAGGCTGAGGTTTCTTTTGCAAACACTGATGGCAACAAATTCAAAACCTGTTCTCCACAACTGTAACTCTTGTCAATCTTTCCCCTCTCTGGAAGTTTTTTTTTCTCATTCCCTCCAGCTGTGCTATTCAATCAACTGTGCCAAGTTAAGAAGAAGAATTTGCATCTCACTATATCCATAGGTCTCTGCCACGTTGACATATTTTAAGCCTCACGCCCTGTCTCACAGGGACACCCCGGTGGTGCGGCATACCTAGGCTGAGAACCGCAGCAGTAGGTTGCGTAGACATTGAACTGAAGTGCAAGACCTATGTATTGGCCTGTTCCCAGGGAAAAATTAACAGTGAACTGGTCTTCATGTTCCCTTTTGCACACCTGGTAATTTTTAACCTAGACATGAAAACAAATGCTGCTTTTGCACACAATCTGAACAAACTGAGGTCAGTGTTCAGCTCTGAAGGAAATAATTTGTAGCATTAACAGAGAATTATTAGGGAGGCCTGTATCATCATATGAAGTATAAGCCTGCCTTCTGTGTGCAACAAGATAACAACCAGCTGTCCAGGGATCTTTAACCTCTAGAGCTCACAGCATGAGGATGAAAACAGAAAAACCTTCCTGTTAGAGCAGGGGGATCAGAGGAGGATTGTGTAATTACTAGCCATTAAATAAACTATGTTCCTACGTCTTCAAATGCCAAGACACATGTATAATTAGCTGATAAACTGCAAATGAATAATTATCCAGCAGCAAATGCCAGAGGAGCGGAGGGATGCAGTTCACCTTTTCTCTCTTCTTGCAGGGGAGAGTGCTATGTAAATTGCTTATTTTAGTGAAAAGTTGGTTATTTGATGTTAAATGGCACAATGACTATCTGAACTAGGAGACAGCATTTCATAGTTGGCCCTGGGATTTGCTGTTTCAACAATTGCTGGTGAGATTTATGTAGCTTGGAGACGGATGGTGGTTGTAACTTCAGTTATTTCATGTGGGCTGTGTTTGCATACAGACAGTCTGAGGGATCTGAAGCAGCAGCTGCTGCTGAGCTACCTGGCAGTCGCTCTGTCCAGGGAGGTTAGCAGCCTGGGGATGTTTGAACGACTGGAGATCAGGTCTGGATCTGTAGGATGGAGGCTGGATTTTTAGATGCCTTATGCTAGTGCAGTGTTGATCATGTGAGGATTGCTCCAACATGCTGATCTACAGCACCTGTGATGTGGCTGCAAGGTACAGAATCCAACTTATTTACTGTGCTGCATCAGCTGAGCTGCAGTAACTGTCCCTGACAGCTGGGTCAAAAGAAAAATAATGTAATTAATTTTAATCTCCTTTTATTGCAGTCTAAATTGTGCTAGATAATCTCACCCTTTCTGTGATGCAAGAGCGTTTCCATGGATGTTTACAGTACCTCAGATATGTCGTCAATTAGATGTCTGTATGAGCCTCTCCTATCTTCATAACTGAATCTCTAAAAATAGTTTCTCTCTAGACACGTCAATGTTTCTAGATTTGGCAAAAATGAAAATGAAACAAATAGAATCAGACATAAGGAATTGAAACCAGATTTTCTTTCAACTAAGTCCCCAGTTCAGGAATTCTCAAATCGAGGAACACAGATAGAAAGGTATTGATTGTCCTGAGTACTTCCAAACCTCAAGGAGTTTAGTACTGTAACTCTCTGCCTAATAATCAGAAGCATGCTTATTATTTTGTGTTCAAGAAGGGGGCTGTTGAATGGTATTACATGTTTGCTTACACCAGGTTAGTCAGACTTTAGATGCCTCCTGCTGCTGAAAACAGTTTGAAAAGGGCACTCCATGGCTGACAAGAAAAAGAAAGTTAAGAGTGTAAGTTTTGCTGAAACCTCTTTCTGTTACCTTTAATGGGTGGCTTTAAATGTTTTTTTTAGCTGCTATGATATATGGAATTAGAGATTTTCTAACAAGGGTGGGTAGTGATGCTCATAGTTTCCAAATCAGTTCACCCATTTCTTCCTAAAGCAGCTTTTTGAAGTTTACAATGAAGTCTAAGTATAACATTTCAAGTAAAGTATATATGTACTTCGAAAGTTTGAACACAAAGACACTGATTCATGACCATAGAATAGCAATATTAATTTATGCTGTGGAAGAAATGGCATTGACATGCTGGAAGTGACTTCAGAATTTGCCTCTTTAATAAGTACGTACATAAAAATTATTTCATATGCATAAGCTTTTCCTCTCAAATAATCCCACAGCATTTTGCAGATGAGTGTACTAACTATGATCAGCAAAAAATCAAACATTAAAATGCAACCTGCGAAGTGCTAAGTTTCAGAAAAATTTGCAGATTTTAAAAAAACCTGAAGGATTGCTCCAGCAATTGTTTTAAAATGAAGTGATTTTTATTTCCTGTCTTTCTGGTTTGCATAAAACTATTCCAATCAAAAATACTTTTTTTTTCCTAAAAGAATTAATTGAGAATCTGTTGAATTTTTTTTTTTTCTCGCTGCGCCCTGAAATACACCCAACATGAGCTAATGTAAATCTGATCATGTTGAATATGGCAGGAGCTGAACAGTGAGTAACTCCATCACAGATTTAACTCTGGGAGTCAAAGCTATGAAATAACAAGTCAAAATTGGAGGAAGCTTAGGAGAGCTGTGGTTCAGAGGGGTAAAATCTACTTGGGAGAGGAAGGCTTATGCCCTGCTTCTTTCAATCAGTGCATTGCTGTTTTGATTATCAGGATTAATGATCTTGACTTTTAGTTCTCAATCAAAGGGCAACGTCTCCAGTGCAATTCATTTCTCCTACTGAATAGTTGTTTTAGAAGCCATTAAATCACCTTCAGAATCCCCAGTGATGCTAGAAGCAGCTATGATTGAAGTTAGTGGAAGTTTCTGGATAGAGTTGATTAGATAGTTTCTTCATCCTACTACATCTTTAGAAAACTCAAAAGCTTTCTGATTTGACAACTTTCCAGATATATTTGTGACAGAATGACCAGTGTAACCTGGTGGAACGAGGTGTGTGTAATGGGCAGGCAAGAAAGTTACCCCCTGCAAATCATTGCAGAGTGTGTGACCAGGGCCTGTGAGGCTTTAGGTCAAAGGCTTCAGCTGCCACAAGGATCCCAGCTTCAGTGTAACCCATGTATGATGTGCGTGTGAGGGCATAGTTTCGATGTTTCTGCTTCTTAAACTGTTTTCTTTGTATGAAGAATTAGGCAATCCCTGTGCTGATTCAACAGGACAGTAGTTGAAGTATTTACCTGCAACAAAGACAACAAAGATTGAGGTCTGAAACAGACCTAGAAGAAACCTCAGTACAGATTTCCAACACGTTCCTCCACTGGTAGATTATGATTTGTGTTGGGTTGCATGCACATCCATGTCTAGATATTGACCAGAAATCCCAACCTTGTCAAGATAAGTTTCTTCTGAAAAGAAAAGAAGTTTGAATCGGCAGTTTCTCACAAAATACAGGTTTTGAATCAAAAATTCCTGCACTGCTTTAGTTTTAACCCTGCTTAGCTTGTGAGATCTGATTTGATCAAAGTACATACTGACATGGCTGCCAGCACAATATACTCTGTGGCAAACCTTAAAGTGTACAAAAGAAAGGGAAATGAAATTAATTTTCTTCTTAGTGTGCTTTCTGGAACACTTTAGTATATAAAACACAACATTGTTTATAGTAATTTCTTATTCTCAGAGTGCCATCTCTGAAATTCTGAAGGCCTTCGAAGACATTGCAGTGTTTGATAAGAGACACCTCCTTAAAATTTTAACCTGGGCTCCTCCTACTTCTCATTTCCATTGTCAAGTAAAATAAAAGAAAGGGGGGAAATCCAAGCACTGAATTCACTGGAACCAGAGAGGAGGTAACAGGAGAAAGCTTTATTGTGAGGCCTTTTGCAACTTTTTGAACTGTGCCCAATTAGAATGGAGAATGCGTGGTCTTACTCAAAAGCAGCTAAATTAATTTTCCCCTCTGTGCTAGCATTCTGTATGGAAGAAGCCATTTGGCTCCCAGAGAGTAAGGAGAATAAAAATAAGACTGTACTATGCTGAATAACTTTACAAATTAAGGATTGTGTTCTTGGATGGTACAAAATAGTGTTCACTTTGTATCCACAGCACTGCAGTGAGAATTGTCTGCCTGTTAATTTCTTATCTGTTACTCTTGGGCATTTGCCCAGTGCCAAATCTCTCTGTTTATATGTGGAAGTTAGTGATGGTACAAGGGATGTTTCTAATGGACCTCACTGGGAGGGGGGAAAGAAAAAAATCAAGAAGTGTTGTCATGAACAGAGGAATCATTCAGTCTTGCACTCTTTCATATGAAGTTTCCAATGAATCGCTGAAACTACTCTATAAAAGAAAAAGAGGGTGGAGTAAGGGGCTTCTCCAAGGTCATGAACTGAATGCACTACGTTCTGACTTTTAGCTGTGAAGAAAGCTTGCTTCACTGGAAGTATTAAAATATTGGAAATCTTACAGGAGGGACAGTTCGTTAAAGGGCTCTGGTCTAACTTTTCACTTCCAAAAGATTTCGAAGAAGACCTGTTTCTAAACAATTTGAAGGATGTGATTTTTAACACCCTTAAGAAAAATTAAGATCTATTGGGATTGATTTAGATCAAAGTGGTCATTCCTGAGGGTTACAGATACAGATTAGACAAGGTCTTTTGCTAGCTGTGTCTTCTGTAATCCTTTGACTACCTCTCATTTCATACTGTATCCTGGGATGTGAAAATATTGGAATATTTGGATCTTCTCCTCAGTGATGTGTGTGTTTTTTTGGGGTTTTTGGTGGTGTTTTTTTTTTTCTTTTTCACTCACTTGTGTTATGGCAAGGTTAGTACTAAGAGGTATGTTGCTGGAACATGTTACCTTTAGATGTTAATCACAACCTCTACAGAAGACGCAATACATGTTATTCACATTATGCTGTTGGAGTTATGCTGAACTTTTAATTTGTCTGATTTATTAATTCTTAATTTTAGAATGATCTAAAGAGATATTAAATGCTGATTTTTAATTATACAGGCAGAGATGAAAGTATTTAAGTATTTAAAGAGTAGCTGGGTTAACTCATACTTCTTATGGCAGTTTGATCTTTTCTGTCAGCTAGTACTGTCTTCCTAGTAGCTTTGACTATACTGGAAAACTATTGTTGATTCACTTCCCAAGGATTTTCTTATTGAGAAGAGTTTTGCATGGTTCTGAAATACATACGTAGGCAGAGGGAAGAATTCATGCTTAGAAAAGTTCTGTTTAAGAAAATCACAGTTTGATTTACCCTTGCCTTAAGGACTTCCAGGCCAGCATTCTCAGCTCAAGGCCCCGAAGATCATGGAGTGTATGAAATTTTCTGGTGTTACTCATAGTCACAAAAACTTAGGGAGTTAAAGTGAGGTTGGGACTGTATTATTCTCTGAAGGATTTCACTCTGAGATCATGACACCAAATAATCGCATAAACAAAGTGACAGGACTACCAGGTGTTTGACAGATATGTGAGCTACACCAGGTCAACAGGATTGTTTCTTCTTTGGTGTCATGAGGAAGTGAGAATGAGTGCAAATAGTTTGTACTGGCATTCTGCGTGATACTTGACTAGTCATTTAAGCTTTCTGTCTGTAATCTCCTAGCATGTGGAGAATTGAAATTGCCCTTTGTGTCTCAGATCTTTGGCTAGAAAACAAAGGTTTAGGTTCAGATCTTGAACCCCATTCATGAATGTTCCAAATTTCTTCCTATGTAATTCTCTTGAAGCAAAGAGGTTTCATCTGTTGGTAGATTACCTTCCTCCTTCAAAATGGTGGACAGACAATTGCCAAAACCCGAGCTCTGTCAGTTCAAATTTCATTCAGGACAATAACAAACTTTGCCTTCAGCTACAGAGAGTCATACTTGGCTTAATTGTAGCAAGCAATAGGATTGCCTGGGCAATAGAGAAGGATGTGGAACATTTGATATTACCTACATGTATTGAGTAATGCATTGATTCTGTCCTTAAAAGGAAGCATTTCAGAGTTTGTCTTAGGGGAAGGTGTAAACAATTGCAAGAGGACGATGTCCCTCCTGAACAGATTCAAGAATACTTGACAGCCACGTGCATTCTGAATGTGAGTACAAAGAGCTTATGGATAAGTGTCAGGGCACTAATGAGCATTATATGTGCAGAGATGCGAACAACAGGACTCCAGAAGTTGATGGGGGCAGAGTGTCTCCTTTTGTAGTTAATGCTCTCCAGGTTTTTGAGATCAAGTAATACTTAAATCAACAGCGAGGGCAGGACTGGGCTTTAAACATCCAGCCTCCTATAGACCCCAAATTACAAACAGTGAGAGGAAGAGAAGGTTTCACCTTCATCTTATCTCACTTTAACTTTGTGGCACAGCTAGCTCCCCCAGTTTCCATACTGTATCTTGTTGGTTTGGTCATACACCACTTCACAGGCTTCAGGTCTCTTAATTCCGTTTTCTGACTGGAAGAAAATCCCATATTATTATTTTGTTCCTCATTCTTTTATCTGCCTAGCTGTAGGGACAGTCAGGCAAGCCTTAGTTGAGCTCAGCCTGTGGTTGCTGTAATTTGCCATAAAACTGCTTTCCCTTTTAATCCCAGCCTGGGGATCTCAGAGCTGGCAGTAAGCAAAAGATCACAGGTGAGGATGAAAGTCCTTGGAAGACAGAAATGGCTTCTTGTCAGTCCACACTAGGCTGCCTTTAAAACTTAGGTTGCGTGGGGAAAGCAGGCTGAGACCTCCAGAGTATTAGATTAATCTAAGCCAACACCATGCTTGGGGAATATGAGTCTCTGCAAATGGTTCTACTGGGGCCTGAGAAACTAGTTACAGATCACATAATGCATCATATATGCAGTCTGCTGTTTGCTAACACAGCAGTTCACATGGATGGACCTTCACTGCCTGACCTCCAGAGAGGCACAGACAGGACAGAAACGCACTGTACCAAGAGCTACTCAACAGAGGCCCAAAGCTCCAGCTGCCAGAGGAGATTGCTCATCTTTGCATTGCAGCAGAGTGAGATTTGCATTACAAGAAGCTCTGGGAAAGAGCAAATCTCGGCGGCTTCAAAAAGCTGTGCTTCCAGGGAGCTCCTTACACTGTTTTCAAAGCAAGTTGTCTTAGGCTATTTCATGGGTGCTCATCATCCCAGAGAAAGGTTCTGGAGAAAGATTTCTGCCTGAATTTCTGCCTTTGTTAGTCCTTTGGCTGCAAAAGTCTTGTAAGAATCTCCTTGGAAGGCTTTTCTGGAGACAAAGGAGGCTTTAAAATCTCCAAGAAAATACAGGAATTTGTAAATGGAAAAAATTACCAAAGACTTCAGATAGTTTGTGTCATTGGACCCTATAAAACACTTTATAACAAACTCCTGTTATGGCAACAATCCATCACGAACTTATCTTCATGAATTTCGAAGACTGTCTCTGAAGCTTCGTGGGAACCCATCTGGTGACTGAATCCCTTCTGAGAGACTGCAGTGACTTGTTTTGTGTTTACAAGCTTTTGACCGCTGCTAATGGTCAGACAGCAGGGAATTAAGAGCAGAATGGTGAGGAAGGTGCAGAGGAAAGGTCTTTCACCCTGTGCTCCTGAGGTTGTCTTAATTAAAGCATAAAGGGCAAGCAGGTTATTTTCCTTTTATGTACATTGAAAACAAGTGCTTGTATGTGCCAAACACTTCATTCCCTTCATGGCCTTCTCTGTATTGATTTACTTAATTAGTAGTGCATGGCATGTTTCTCTTTAACAAAACGGTGTGGGATTTTTGACATTTAAAGGTTTGGACAATGCACATGAAACAGACATGCTGTTTAAGATAGTCTTTGGTATAGACATCCCTAGGTCTTTTTTCACCAATAGTCACAGCTTCTACAAAGCACCCCACCCTTCCCTACTTTACAAAGTATTTATGGTGACAGAAACATACTTTGTTTCCTGTAATTGATGGGACCCTTATAATGCCACTAGGAAGGAAAATAATGACTTATATAGAGAAAGAAAAAAAAAAACCCAACCAAAAAAACCCCACCACAAAACCCACAGATCACCAACTCCAGGATTTTTTTTTTTCCTGAAGTGTTGACATCAAATACCAGACATCAAATGAAGTGAAACAAAGCCCTAATGTCCTGTTTTTTGAAAAGATATAATGATGTCTCCCTTTCCAACAGGCAGTTTATTTTTGGTCATCTTCAAAGCCCTGTTTCCTTTGCTCCTGGTAGTGGGAGGATGGTGCCCCTGAAACATGTCTGTATTGAACAAGGCTGGAGTTTTTGAACGGAACATTTGAAGAAGAATAATCAAACATTTGTGCTGCGTTCTGTTGTGTTTTTCCTACTCTGCCAAATGTAAGCCAGAGACACTGCTTGATCGGAGTGTAAGGGCAGAGGTCTGGCCTGCTTGCTGACTTACTGATGGCACTACCATATCGACTCTACCATACTATCACTTTGTGTCTCTGTTTTCTCTTGCAATGTTGGGCTGTGATTTGCCAGTTTTACAGCCAGATTCCGGAGGAGCTTTCTGGGCTCCTCTGTTTCATTGCAGTGCCTGGAGCTTGATGCTTTACGGGATTAATACAGTTTCAAACTGGAATGGGCAAAACATTTAAAGAAGCTGTAACAAGTGTTGGTCACTCACTCCTCCCCGTTTCCTGTGTTTCCTTGCCGTATAGGTTGCTCACTTGGAAACTCATATTAGTGAAGGAATGGAGCCTGGACGTTTCTGTTCTGAAATGGCAGGCTCTCTATCAGACTAAAGCAGAACGTAATACAGCTCTTAGCAGTATGAGGGCTGTGATATTGCTGGCTGTAGGAAACCATGCTGACACTTGTCAGCTTGGCATAACTCAATAGGGCTGGCCCTGTGCAGTTAAAAGTCTATGTGACTTGCTAAGCAAATTTTGCTTCAAGGTTAGAGTGCCAAATTCCAGTAGAATTTAAATATCTCTTCATTGGCGTCTGAAAATCTCAGCCTCAGTGACTTCCTGAGTAGCTTCTATTTGTTGTACATTGTTTTACCTGCCCTTCTGCTCTAATTTTTTAAAATAAACTAGGCTGATTCTCCTCGGAAATGAAATATCCAGTTTCTTGACAGATGTTTTGATCAGTGATTTAAACATTTCTCTTGAAAGAGGGGGGGGGAAATTCCATTTTTATTTTAGTAAGCCTTTGTTAAAAAAAAACCCACACAAAAAATATAGGTATTGGGGGAACTTATAGTCCTGTAGGTCTCATGAGATGTTTACTTATTTCAGGTTCGTCTATACCCAGATTGCTGGCTCCTGATTTGCTCAGTGTTTAGTTGGTATTTGAAGTCTTAAAGATTGTTTGGGTTAGGTGAAGAATATGCTGGTGGGACCAATTTCCTAATATAATTGCATTCATCCACAGTGGCTGTATGTGAGCCTTTCTTTCAGTTAGCAGTCTGCCTCAAAGGTCTCTCTCTCTTTTGGCATACGTACTCACTTGTAGAACCTCTGATTCATGGATATACAGTCGGTCTACTTTCTGAATCATGACTTCCTTATCTTTCACTCTCACTAAACAAAGGGATGTTTCATGGTTCCCCGATTTCACCCAAATGGAAGAAAGCTACCAAGCCAGTCTCCTGGAAAAAGATGTGAGTGCCTATAGATCAAAACAAGACAGCAGTGGGACAGAGGATCTCAAATGTAACCATATTTGGACCTCGACATGTAGAAAATGTATTTATTTCTAAGGCTTTGCTTAGGCAGCATATCAAAAATACTCTTTTTCTTCCTACTCAGAACACATTGATGCCTCATCCATTTTTACTGTGCCCATGCTCTTTGTCACAATGTACTGAATAATACGTGGTCCTCGGCACAACATGGGCCAGAGTTCTGTTGCCATACAAGCTATGAAGGAGCCCTGAGATTAAGTTATACAGTTAGAGCTGTTGCTGACTGCTGATTGATTTCTGACAGCTTGCTCGGGAAAGGAATAAATTTAATACACCTCAATAAACTCTTCATCCCTACCTTTCCCCTCGGTCCTTTGAAATAGTGGTCTCCTTATGACTACTGAAAGACACTGTGAAATGAGGGTGTTCAGTGTACGAGGTAGAAACTTGCCCCAGCTGACCACCTGATAGTAGCAGAGCTGCTTGGCTGGGCTTCCCTTGTTCTGCACATCCCACCACCCAAGGGGTTCCCTTGTGAATTTGAATGCCAGCAGCTATCAGTTTAAAGTAGAAGGGCTGAAATCCTGTACCTGCCACTGCTGGGGTGCTTATAGCAGGACTCTGATCTGTGTGCAAGGTTAAAGTGGCCTCAGGAGTCTTACAAGGGCCATATCCTAAACTGCTGTAACTTTCTGAGAGTCCCTAGGTCTATCTGATTTATGACATGAGGATCCAGCCTGCTCTGTCATCTGAGGACATTTTTAGCCTTGTGAATGTTCAGAACATGGCAAATTCATACAGAAGCCCATGAACTGCTTCACCAAAGCAGGTCATATTCTAAAAACTGTCCCCTCTTTGACTGACAGACCTGATATAACACAATGACCCTCGTGCTTTTGTGAAGCTTCACTCAATCTTCTGCTAAAGGCGACTATTCATTCACTCTGCAGCATAATTGCCCTATTTTCAAGGCTAAAGTTACCTTCCCTTGGGACAGGTTTCACCTTTGCTCAGCTGAGCATGTGTAGGAGCGATCCACAGGAACACATGGAAAGCAATTTAAAGCAGCAAATTCCCTGCTGCTTTTGGAAGCTGTTAAATCAGGTAGTTCTGGAGTGAAGAGAGGGTAAAACGCAAGAAATTCTCCCATTCTGAACAGGCTTTCTGTTGTGAGCTGACATGGTTATTTTCCTCCAATGCTAAATTCTTCCAGTATAAATTTTTCAACAAGGATTTTCTTTTTCTTCAACAGCAGTGATAAAACCCCATGATAAAGGTGGGAATTTTGATGAATATGCTGTGTATTTGTAGCACGATATTTCCTCTGGCTCAATAGATCTATGATTAAAAAAAAAAGATGTGGATACAGAGGACTAATATTTTTTCCTGCTGCTTTGGCACTGATTGTAAAGGTTATATCTGGCTGTATGTTCTGTCTGGAATGACAGAAATAGGTCATGAAAGTGAGTGAAATTAATAAGTGATAAAGGGTCAAATTTCTGCATGTCTCCTCCCCAGTAAAAGAGTTCTAATTCAGGCAATAAATGATTCCCTGTGATTTGCTTTTGACTGCAATAGACTGTGCTGATGCTTGACCTACAGGATCAGGCAGCTTATGCTGTAGAAACGAAGGTCTTTGTTCTGGAGCCTGCTGTAAGGTCCGGTGGAAGTGGTCCTCAGACACTGCTATGATGAACTCTTTCCATTGCTTCAGAGCGGTTAAAAATTTCTCTGTTAGTTGAAAGCTTCAGCATCTTTCAGTTCGGGGTGTTTGTGCAGCTGAGATTCTGCTTGCTCTTAGTCCTTCCCAATGCCAGGTAAAACAGACCTAGATAAAACACCCTTCAGTTAAAAAAACTGGCTTCCTAGGCCTCTGTTTTGCTACTTATGTGCATACAGCAAAGCCCCAGAGCTGATTTTGTGCATGGCCTGGTGGGTTTAATGGGTTTGATTTTTCTGGGGATCTTGGAATATTTTTACCAACATGATTTAACTCTTTCTGCTCTCTGAGATGCGTAACTGTTTCTGTCATGCTTAGGAGAAATACCCTAAATAGTTTGAAAACGGCTATTCATGGAGGACCAGTTTTGGACTGGCTGATGCTGTTCATCTGATCAACGGATAGACAGCGTTTTGCAAGCGAGTACACCCTGTGCTACTTGTAGAAGGCTATAGAAATCATCTGCTGGATTTTTCTGGTTGATCTATTTTACATAAAATTTCCAGGCAATTTAACAGATATTAAACCAATAAAGTTCTGTGCAAATAAAATACCATAAATTCCTCCCAACTTTAATAGAATAGAGAATCATCTTTGGATTTTTAATTTTATATTTTGCTAGCTGATAGCACTTATTTCAGATGTTTCTCTGCTCGAAAATTGGACAGAAAGATATTTTCTTTCAAGTATTTTTAGTCACACTTTTTCATTTGTAAACAGTTCATAAACAATTTGTTTTAATTAAATGGTTATTAAAATGTTATCTTCCTATCCAGCAGATCAATAAGACCTTCTCCAGAGGTGTGTGTAGCCAGCTGTAACACACAATGTTCATGTTCATAAAGGGCTTGTGCTGTCCATGGCTCAGCTATGCTGTGGGCTTTAACCACTAGCAAACTAAAGATATCAGATAAAATCTGACACTTGTTCCCTAACCTATGGCTGGCCTCCTATCCATGCCATAATTTTCCCCATCTTCAATTCAGAGATAATCCTTTATAAAGAAAGCATTAATTGGGAACTAAAGTTTATTGTAACAAATTATATATGGAACATTAACAAATACTGTGTGATCTTAATCTTAGTGAATTTTATGTTTCTCAGAGTCATTTCTCTCTCTCTACTTCTGCTAGTTTCAATTGTTAGTATACTCAAGTCACCAGCATCTTGCAACATGGCAGAGGGATTAGGTTGGAAAACTCCTAGCTATCAGTCAGTGGCAAGATGACAGGCGCAATACCTAAATTAAGCCCTACAGTAGCTTCTCGTTCATCAGTCTTTCATCTTTAGACACCACAGTACAACTCCAAGAACTCTTTGGTGCCAGAGGAGGTAGTATGAACAGGGGCTCGTGTGACCCGCTTACAAGAAGTCCATGTTACAGCAAGGAGGTGAAACTTGGTCTCTCAAGTCCTTGACTGATGGGCTAATAACTGGGAACTTGCACGCGTTTGTGTCATCAACCAGCTTTGGTTCCTGTTTTCCATCTTACAGATAGGAAAAAGGGAGGGTCATAAAGGAGAAGTAATTGCCCCAAAACATTTCAGATGTCAGCAGCAGAGCTGGCACTAGCTGCAGTCGCAGAGAGCTTTTGATGCAAGATGTTACCTTGCTGTTTTTAAACATGTACAATTAAAACTGCTCTGAGCTTGGCACACCTTTCTCTTTTGTCTCCATTATGTGCAGCTCTCCACTGTAACTGCTGTATGAATTGTCAGTTTGACCTCCCCCAGAGGTCTATTTGGAGGATGGTGTTTTAAAAAAACACCAGCCTGTAAATTCATGCCTGCAAAACCCTTGGAAATGATAGTGAAGTGATACTTGCCCATCTACCTTCCAGACTCACAAACTGGATAGCTTGTTGTGAGAAGCCCGGTTGTGTGTGTGCTCACTCCTCTGTGTACCCAAACCTGAGGCTGAAGTTGCACCTTTGAAATCACTCTCACAGAAGGTGTCTTAACTTTCAAGGAGTTGTACCAGGAGCAACAGAAGGTATGAAGGCTGCCTTCCAGTGTAGCTGTGGCTCTCTCATTCTGCCTTCTCCATCCATATGACTGGGGCCAGGGAGAGGAAGGGCTGAATTTTCTTGTGTCTAATATAAAACCCTTCCCAGGAGAAGACATTAATTTGGGGTTCTCGCCTCTATCCTATTACTTGTACTGAAACTCTTCTGAGGGAGTTCGTATCTCTGATGCTGCTACTGGTTCATGAAACCGGTTTGAAAATGACTGGTTAATTCAAAAGGGTGGGTGGGAGAGACAGCTGGCCAGGTACTCCCTAAGGGATTTCCAAATTGTAATGAGCAGGTCAGAGGGCATGTGGGTGCGTTAGTACCATTAACCTATGCTGCCTGGAGTAAGATTTGGGTGCAGAGATTACTTTCAGAACCAGGGCATTTTGTTCTGCAGATATATTGGTATTGGACTGCGCGCTTAGAGTAGAAATACTGGGACTTGCTGTAGCTGCCTTTGCATGATGCTTTGGTTGCTGCAATGCATTTACTGCAGAGGTGTTACAATAAATTAAACTGAATTCCTGAGAGCCTCTGCTTGCTGGAATGATATGAAAGTCAACCCTGGCTGTTGTCCCAGGAGATGTACGTGGGAACAGGTTTGCCTGTATGCTTCTACTGGTTTACTTTGAATTAAGCACTAGAATTCAGTTCGTTTTGCTAAAGCAGAATATGTTGCAGCACTTCTTTGACTTGAGAGACAATAAACAGGCTAGCTCTCAACACTGATTAATTAGGAGGTCCCTTCTCTGCCAGAGCAGTCTTTTACTGTGCTGCCCTGGCTGCCTTGCTTCAGAGAGGTCCTCACTGGACTGTAGACTGACTCTCCTGCCCTTGGAGTAATGCACCTGACAGCGATGAGTTTGCTTTTGTGAGTAATACTGCTGGAAATGGTGGGAAGCTAGGAGACCAGAAGCACCTGATGGAAATATGTTACACACATGACTAAACCTTCCCCTTAAAGATAGTGTTTTGGTTATGGTCCAAGTAGTTATTAAGTTAATTCAACTAAGGCACTACATAGATGACAGGAGCGCTGGCTTTGGTGGTATTTGTAGACTACTCCCAATGTTCAATGGATGCAAAGAAAGTAAGACCCAACCTCTTCCAAAAATTTAGCCCTGCTAATCTTTTAAGAGGTGCTTGTGCTTCAGCAGTGGATGTTGTTATAAGAACTTTATTCATCCCTATATATTCAGTTTACAACTGACACACAAGATGGACTAGGCTGTGCACATAATCAATCATAGGTTTTGAAAAGAGTTGGAAAAAAAATAAAAATCAATATTTTTTTTCTTGGGGTTCTCCTGTAGAGCAGAAAGTGACTTGTCACTTCTGTTTCTTTACACTTTCTTCTCA
>NW_009634701.1:0-9380 GCF_000690535.1 Cariama cristata | reverse complement strand
TGATTGGGGAATGGAATAAGCTTGTGTTGACTAGTCATAGGGGTTTTTTTAATCCTTTCCTCCTCATCTGTGTTATTTTAATGGGGACCCTATCTCTCCATTTTAGTTGTTCATCATTGCTTTATAGTGATAAAACCACTAATCAGATGTTAATCAGGGGAGCTAGTTCAACACTTTCCTCCTGTATCTTTATATTGGCAGAATAAGCAATATGATTTGTGTTCTCTGATTGCTCCAAATTTCCTACAGCAGGCTTCTCCCTCAGCCAATTTTTGCTGTGTTTTTACATGTGTGACTGCTTTTTTTTTTAATTATTATTAAATTTTGTGTTTAATTGGAGTTTTTTTATTAGCAGCACTGAGTACTGTTAGGGACAGTATTTATTAAAAAAAAATAATAAAAAAAAATTCATCCAAGCAGAAGAAAAGCAACAGGTTCACACTCAAAGAGCAGAGAGAGTTGGCTAAGTAGTTTTGCTTGGCACATCGAGTCCTCCTGCCTGCCACCAGCCTGTACTCTGCCTAGAAATAACAACCTCGCTCCCATGTTGTACCCTGATTTGGCTCTGTGACTGTATTTGTTAAGACATTGCTGGAATATCTGACACCACTCTTGAGCCTAGGACGTAACACTCCTGTGTGAAATGGCTCTTATTCCCAACTCTTGCTGGGCCTGGTCTTTGCTGCCAGGCCTATGAGCTTGTATTCTGCAACTCACTACTAAGATCTTTTAAGAAATATAGAACATTCTGCTTATTGTCCTTCATATAACTATCTTCTGAACTATTTTTCTTCAATGCATCTCACAAAAGGCGCACCATAAAAGACTAGGAGGACAAGTTTTAATCACTTAAAAGTAAAAGGTGGTACTCCCAGTGATGAACAATCCTGACTCTATTGGTCCTATTTTACTTCCTGCTGTGCACCCAATGGATAATAAACACCACTTCTTGATAGCCAAAGCTGGAACTTTTACAACCATACCCTGGAGACGTGTTACTCTTCAGCTTCCCGTTAAGAATGATATGGTTATTGTATGCCAAGTGCATGCAGCTTCTTGTGCTTTCAGAATAGAAGATTTTATGAGGTGTTTCGGCAGCTGTGTGTGTCCAGCCACAGGAAGCAGGAACTACCATAGCAGTAGGGTTTGCTGAAGTTGGGCACAACCCATGGAGGGCAATGTTGGTTCAGATAAAGAGTGGAAACTTACCATGGGGGAAGAAGCTACCAAGCATCCTGCAGCCTAGCAAGCAATGAGGGGAGTCTATACCTGTGTAGGAACTCCTTAATAATACCGTGTACTGGTAGGATGTTCCTAGAGTGAATGTAGCTGTATGGGCAACAGTGCACTTGTACAAAGAGTAAAGCAGAATCCCAGAAATGCCCTCTTTGCTCAATAACATATTGTTTGCTCTACAGGGTTTTGTTGTTACTGCTAAGTCAGTCTATGGGACTGGAAAACCATCTCCTCCTCGGCTGTAAACATTGCAACACCGATGGATCTGCTAGGCAGGCCAGCTACCACAATAGGGTATTAAAGAAATCAATGCAACCTTGACAAGTACATGGCCTGGTTAGCCAATATTGATGCACTAATGACATGCTGTTGCATAATCCTCTCCTATTTGGATCTGATGGTTTCTAGGCATGATTGATTTCAGTGCTTGCAAGGAAGCACATAAGAAAGAAAGAATATAAGTTATTCTGTGAAAGTTGGTTCTTGAAAGTAAAAATGGTTTGGATGCCAGAGGGGAATTCTGTAGCAAACTGGCAGACTTGTGTATCCTTTTCTCATACTGTGAATCTTAATGCTAACTTAGGAACGTGTGGCTGAATGGTCAGCAAATCCAGTTGCTTCTAGTCATGGCAAATGTGTTATAGCTATGTGCCCTTCCAGGATGATGGAAGACCCACTCTTCCTTCCCAACATATCTCCACAAAGACTCCATTATCACACACTTTTGGTACTAAATACTCAATTTTTTTGAATGGCAGAGTATCACAAAACACAGGAGATCTCAAGGGCTTTGCTAAAATTCTATATCCCTGCAAAAGCCAGGAATTGAAAGTGCTCAGAGGACTTTAGGGTAAGGATAACCTCTTATTTAGTGGGGATTCTTTCTGGCAAGGGTCTGCGGTGAAAACGCAAGGGCTGAAGACCGTAAATCTCAAAGGCTTCCTTTCTGTTTACTTCGGCAGATTCTAAAAAGTTTCTACATGGATTATTTCAAACATTGTGCAGGACTTGGCCTAGCTTAGCAGTTCTTCTCCTGCTTTGTTGCCTTGTACAGCTTGAGGAACATGCAACTCAATCCATTTTTCCAGGGTATATTTTTTTATTCTCAGACGGCCTGTCAATTTCTCAGTTTTGGATTATGTTATCAAGGAAACTTCTAACTCAGACTTGTGTAGTCATTCATCAGGTAGAGAACATAGATGCAAAATCTATATAGAAAACAGCTGAAGGTCTGCCAGCTGGCTTCTTCCTTTCAGGCACCTCATTAAGACTCCAGTTCTCATACAGACATGATGTGCACCTCTGAATTGCTCAGATTTGTGTGAGGACACGTTGGGAATTCTGTGAAGTTGGAAAGTGGCTAGTAAGTAAATATAAAATGGAAACATGTTTGTAATTAAGTGTTTCCAGAATAAAAAAAGTGATCACATGCATTCAGTGCAGAATTCATCTGTATTTGTAACAGCTCAAAGAGCCATTGCTTTCCCAGTTCAAGCCCCAGCCGGAGCATTCTTTAACTGTATGAAACTCTTCAAAGCAAATAGGAATGGAAACATTACATCTTGGCTTAAAAAATTCATTCAAAATGGGTTTCTATTTGTAAAATATTTAAACATTTGCCTGCAGTCATAGGAATCCAAGCAAAATTGTGCTACTGCATGAAGATCTTATGAACGAGCACAGAAATGGAAATGCAGGCAACTGCAGTTTAGCAGACGACTCATGTATGTAAATGTAAATTATTGTCCAGAAGAATTACTGACAAACACTTTATTTGATGACAATTCCATAATGGTCACATAGGAAAGAAACACATATCTCTATATGCTCTATAAGGAGTCTCCTTCTCTGGAGACATTAAAAGTCTGCCTGGAAGCATTCCTATGCAACTTGCTGTAGGTGAACCTGCTTTGGCAAGGGGTTGAACTAGATGATCTCCAGAGGTCCCTTCCAACCCCAGCGATTCTTTGATACACACATATATAACATTATAATATAAAATATTCTACAGTAGATTTTTCAACCTGCCAAAACCAGACCAGGACTCTGCTTCCACTGAACTGCTCTTTGCCCTTCCATCCTCCTGTTTATTTCTTCATCCTTCCATCCATCCCTGCCCCTTTGACCAGGACTGTCATTTGTGTGCTTTTGCTATCTGTAAAATTTATGGTTTCGGTGCTGCCAGCAAACGAAGGCAGTTTGTGTTCAGGAAATTATTCTCTAAGTACTGCCTGCCTGAACCCGTTTGCAAAAGTTTCTTGTTGACCTGACTGTGTTTTTTCCAGCTGCTTGCTTGCTACCTAAACATGGACACAAGGGAGCACCAGAGTGGAGTATTTTTTTGTTTTGTTTTTGTTTTTTGTTTTGGTTTTTAGGAAAGAAAAAAATCAGTGAGTGGGTGTGTGCGGGGAGACAGTATGCCTCGAAGAAGTCAGGATCGGGATGGCAAGTGCGACCGAGGCAGACAGTTAAAGACTATTCCTTATGGCCAGTCTTCTTCAGATCCTGGTGCTCTGCGCCGTATTACTGCCCCTCTGACAGGCGCGAGGTGTTGGAACTGCCTCAACCAACGGTCACACGGCTGTTGGAACTCTTCCCCGCCACCTCCGTGCCCTGCAGCTCCCTGTGAGGGACATCTCCGCGGCTACCTCCGTTGGCCTCAAGCGGTTTAGCGGTGGCCCAGAGTGTGTTAGTGTCGTGTGGCGGTTGTATTGACGCCAGATGCACAGTTGTGGTCCTCAGGGAGGGCAGAGCAGGACCCCTTTCCACCAAGGTGTGTTTACGTGTTTGCAGCTGAGAGTCGAGGCTGTTGTGGAGCTCTGCAGGGCAAGGAGCAGCCCATAGCCGGGTGTGTTAACGTAGTTATGTTGTTTTACAGCCCAAAGAAGCAAAACTATGATGTGCCAAAGCTGCTTATCTGTTGCTTATGACTACCATGCTACTTCTGTGTAATCAACCAGAAAACTATCTTGGGAAACCCTATTTTGCTTCTCTTGAGAAGAAAAATCCCATTTACAACAGTGATACAGAAACAGGAAGGAGCAGATGCTGGAAAAAATTCATTTGAAAATTATCTTGAAGAGAGAGGGAGGGTGCAGAAGGGTCTATAGAATAAATTTCCCAGGTTTGATTAGATATGTGACACAAAAAGAGCAGAAAATTAAAAAGCCTTTTAAGAGGGATGCCTGTAGGGTGGTAAACACTGAAGACTAATTCCTGAGGACTGGTGATGACATTACATGGAGGTTTGAAATGTAATGAATCTGGGTCCTCCAGCAGGTCCTGCTGGGAATCTGGCTGGTGATTCTTCAGTAATGTTTGTCCATGTAAAGGTACCTCAGGGCTTAATGTTTTCTCCCAACATGTGCAGGGATGTTGTGTGTGAAGTGGCCAGCGAGCTCCACTATGCATCATGGCAGGGCATTTCAACCTTCAGCTGCTGCAGCTCTGGACACAAGGCTTCGGGATGGAGGCAGCACTGTGCACAGCTGTTGTGGGTGAGCCTGCAGTTGTCTGCTATTTGTCTCCTGGTGGGTAGGTCACTCTGGAGGGGCTCAGTTAATCTTAGCATTGTAGGACAGCAGTGGGGGCGTGGAAGAACAGCTCATGTTATGCACATAGGTCAGTGTCCAGGCTGTTTTGGGAATGCTACACTCACTGTTACATGGCTCCAGGAGAGCCTCACTTTCTCAGGAGCTGCAGCACACTGCTGCAGATGTGTACTGTGCTGACACTGTTGTTTCTAGCTGGGAGAAGAGAGTAGGAAGGGGCCCTGGTGAACAGTACCAGACCTGTAACCCTCAGCTTCAGCCTGCCCCTTTTAAATAAAACTCGTATGTTTTAGGTTCAGCCCCACAGTCCATTCTTCCATTAAAGGGGGTGCTATGAGGATTGCATCAAAACAGGGTGGTTAGTGAGGATGTGTTGCTCTCCCACTGCCTGCAGCCAATGCAATTCTCCGTGGCATTCTCCAGACTTCTGTCTGTTTACTTTTGGTTTGAAAGCTTATAGTTGCAGTTCCTTGACCAGGAGACAGCATCTGGGTGCCTATAACCGTGCAGCTGCAGCAGGGCAACAAAACTGTTACTACTGTCAATAATGGCGCTATAAAGCTTATAGGCCCTATGGTTTGGCTGGGATGGTGCAATGCTGGGAATCGACTGTGTCCCTCTCCCATCATGCAATCTCTCATGCAGTCTGCGGGCTTGCTGCTGTGTCTGCTGACTTGCTTGTATGAGACCTGTGCGTGGGCAGTTCTCCGGGACTATGACTGGCTTTAAAGAAGCTGGCTGCTGGAATGGTTGCTCCTTTGATGCTTTACTACCATGCCTTTTTCTTCAGGGGTGCTAAATACACTGATGCATGCAGAATTAAGTGACTACTTTTAGCCAGGTTACAGCAGCTCACACAGCATGCTGGGTTCACAACTACACTGTGGCCTGCTGCAAGCTTGAGAGAGGCATTAACTTAGCTGCAGATCTCTTTTTACTGCATGAGCATTGTGCCCTTGTCTTGTCTACCTGCTCTTGCGAGCAAGGGGCAGTCCAGCTGTATTTCTTTCACTGTCTGTATTGACTTATAGTTAACATTTCTCAAGGCTTTTAAAATACAAGTAAAATGTAACTCCTGGGCCTTCTGGGAATACGTGTCTGATTTTTCAGGTTTTATCTTTGTCATTGATCCTTTTCCAGTTACTTCAGCCAAGGTGAGGAAGTGATGTGTAAATGACGGAGCAGCTCTTTTTTGTAACTAGCCTGTATGAAAGGGTCAACTGTTCAGCTGGGATTCTTACAGAAGCCCCAGAAATAGGTTCTCTCTCCTTCTGTGCAGGAAAGACAATTACTCCAGGGAGAACACTCTTCAATGCACTGAATTTGCCTTTTTGCTCTTGTATTTTTTCTATTCCTTCCCCCTGGAGAGTGAACTGGACAAAGACTACATAAGGGATGTATCCTGTGAGGTCAAACCCATTCCAGGTATTTAGTATGGCCTCTGCAGTAAGAATTGCTCAACTCAAGTTGCAAGGAAGTGTTGATAAATGATTCCTGTACAGGGTTTACTTCAAAAGCATTTGAAATTGATTCTGAGCTGACTTGAAGTAGAGCATAGAAGAGGAGAATAACTGATGTTTAGTTTCATCTGATAAGGGTATTCAGGTATCATGACATCATAAATGGGCCTATAATTAAGTGGTGAACACTAACAGAAAAAAAGTGAACAGAAAAAGCCTCCTGTCCTTAGTTGTCAATGATGCTCCAGTATTGCTTTTGTTTACGCCGTTTCTTTTTAGATAATCGTAACTTGGACTGATAAAAGGTCCAGTACCTTGGTGGACTAATTGGTGGGAGGAAATACATATTTCACGGTGCAGGATGAAGAGGAAATGAAAGTTTTTCCAGAAGCTTTCAGGAAATATTATTTCCAGGACATCATCATGCTATCTGAAATGATTATCCTTCTTACATACTTCCTAATGCAGAGAAAGGAAGTACAAATAAATGTACAAGAAGGTTACCATTCAGTGGTAAGTTCCAGGTTTGTTTCTTTGGTTAACTAGGTACCACACTGTCTGGACAATATTTTGCATAAAACCATCATTTCAAACCTAGGAAACACAACTGCCAGGCTTCTGAGTGTTGTACAGTGAAGCAGATGCACATAACTGATCTGCCATCCTGCTGAGGCCAATCTTCATAAGCAAAACTGTCCTTGAGAGGGAAGGATCTAGACATATTAGTGTTCTGTGTTTTGTGTTTTTTTTTTGTGGAACAAGTGGCTCTACATTTTCTTGCTAATAAAGAAAACCATAACCCATTGAGAGGTGCAACTGTAGGGTAGAGGAAGGTCCTTGAACCCAGTGACAAGTTTTTGAGCAGCTGATAAATAGAGATGCGTGAATTCATGTCAATGTGCACTGTTGTTACCTGCTCCCTATGTAGGACAAACAGAACACATTTACAGCAAAGCTACAGGTGTGATGTGGGTATGCATTAAATCTAGTTATGATGTGGCTCTACATCAAGTGAGTTTCCTGCAGTGGACTGCCCCATGTGTTTGGTCTTAAAGCACAGGCTGCTACTGCCTGAGCAGAAAATATAATTCTGCTTCTCAAGGCAAGATTCACCAGTCTCTGTCTTTGACCTGCAGCAAATAGAGAGGTACTAGCAATGGAAGTCCTTTATTAAAAGAGCCTTCTGGAAATTATAGGCAAGGGACACTGTATTTAACATTTTTCCCCATGTTGTGTGGGTGCAATGTCAATGCAGAGCACACCTGAACAAGGAAGGTGGCAGAGTATAATAATATAATGAGGATCTAAGTGCCACACACTTGGGTAGAAGCACTCGTTCCTGAGGAGATGAAATCAAGTCTGCTTTTTGGCTGCATTTCTTGAAATCACTCTTGCAGGTCCAGGTTTACTGGAGTGTAGATTTAATGCTCCCTCACTGAGCTCTTCTGCCAATTGATCGATGACATAATTGGCAGACTCTTAAGAAGGAGGAGCTAATGAGTAGAGACACACAGCAAGGTTTCCCTATTCCAGGTAGACTGAAATGTCATGTGGGGCAGCAGTGCAGAAGATGAATTCTGGTGACGGATGTTCAGCACCAGGACTTGCACAACAGGTTCAGGTTCCCTCACACGCAACAGCACATGGGGCTTAGGGCTTCAGGGACTCAAGGCGAAATTGTGCATGTCACGTGTAAGTAGGGTACTTGGGATAACCTGCTGTCACCTGTTTGGAAGATCTTCTTTGCCACCTATTCATCAAAACTCAGCTTAGACTGAACAGTCTGATTCTTTGATGCTTCTTCATTGCTCTTTAGGCAGTAGTAATTATCCTGGATGCTGTATGATCATCTGCCTTGTAAAATATTCTCTGATATGGGTATGAAGGCATAGTCAAACAGAAAATTGTTTGGGAATTGTAGGCAATCTGTGAAACTGAATCTGAGGTACTGGTCCATTGTCTTGAATAGTGAAGCTGGCTGGTGGGATTTCTGGCCCTTTTTCCCTCTCAAAAGGGACATTTTTAATTAGGATAATTTACTTGTCCAGTTTCCAGGAGAGCCCCACGAACAGCCTTACTAGCACACCTCAGAAGAAGGTGAACCTCCTGAAGAACTGGAAGAGGTAGAATTGGTGGGGGAAAAGGCGGGACATTTTAAGCCAACATCAGTGCCAAAGATGTGATGCTACATTCCCATATCTCCACAGAATGTGTGGAGAGATATAGATGCTGCAGGAGATATAGAGTGCCTACAGTAGACATCAGCAGAATGTGAACCTAAATGAGTATGTGACTCATTCCTGGGTTTTTTTTAGTCTTTGTGCTTGGTTCTGTGGGTGCCCTTTAGTTTTTGACTATGCTTAAAGATGTAATTTGATTGCTAGGGCCACCTCCAATCCTTCCATTCTCCTTTATGTGTGTGGAGTTCTTCCACCCCGATTTGTTCCTCCCACCCATCCCTTTGTATAGAACAGGCGTGCAGCCTCCAACACAATGTGCCCAAAAAAGGATTGTGCAGTTGTAAGGTGCTTGTCACCATCACACCTCATTCACAGCAGGGGGATGACTCAGCTGCCACCCCACATGGCTAGGATGTGTCACCAAGTGAATGATGACATTTTCAAATGCAGTGGAATTTGGAAGTGGAGTAAGAGGGAAGAGGAGTTGGGCTATGAAAGGACATTGGGGAACATCAATGTTTCCAATAATCTGAAGCTTTTAGTTAAAGAAATATGCAATATAGAGAAGTATAATACTGTCACCTGAGCACATTGCAATCTGTTCTATTCTTTTATTTTACATTAAAGGGAAGGCTGGTCAAGTAGTTAGAGGTTTTGCATACGACTTGAGTAATCTAAGTTCAGCTCCCTGTTCTGCAGTAAATTTCTTGGATCTCTCTTACCCCAGCTCTAAAACAAGGCTGCAAATAGTGCTCCCCTCATAAGACCATGGGGAGATTTCAGTCAACAGTCTATATGCATTGTTGTCATGGAGTAGATCTGACTGATGGACCCTCCCGATGCATCAGTGTTTGTGAAGCATTTGGAGGTCTTTTGATGGGTAAAGCCATGAAAGTGCAAAATTTTAATTTAGCTATTCTGGAGGACTGTCACCATTTAAGGCTGGGCCGGCT
>NW_009634700.1:0-6534 GCF_000690535.1 Cariama cristata | reverse complement strand
GACAGTACAACTGACGGTCCCTTACAAGTCTTAAAAGGCAGTTTATTCTGGCAAAGAAACAATAGTTGGAAGTTGAAGTCAAATTAATTTGAATAGAAATAAAATCTCCCAGTTCAAAAGAGGGATTCTCTGTCTTCATGGATAGCTGTCTGTGAAGCAAAGCATTTCTGCAATATGCCCTTTCCATTTCATAATCCATTTTGATCTCTATTTCTAGGGCAATGGTCAGTACTCCTAGCATAGCTTTAATAGTGTTTTCTTTTAATTTATCTGTGTATTTTTAAATGATGGGAGGAATTCTTAGCCTTAACTTAAGGTTTATGATGCCCAGAATCATAGAACCATAGAATGTTTTGGGTTGGAAGGGATCTTTAAGGGTCATCTGGTCCAACGCGTCCCTGCAATAAGCAGGGACATCTTCAACTAGATCAGATTGCTCAAAGCCCCATCCAGCCTGACCTTGAATATTTCCAGGAATGCGGCATCTACCACACTCTGTGCAACCTGTTCTAGTGTTTCACCACCCTCATTGTGAAAAATTTCTTTCTTCTATCTAGTCTAAATCTACCTTCCTTTAGTTTAAAACCATTACCCCTTGTCCTGTCGCAACAGGCCTTGCTAAAAAGTCTGTCTCCATCTTTCTTAGAAGCCCCCTTTAAGTACTGGAAGGCTGCTCTAAGGTGTCCCCGGAGCCTTCTCTTCTCCAGGCTGAACAACCCCAACTCTCTCAGCCTGTCTTCACAGGGGAGGTGTTCCATCCCTCTGATCATCTTCATGGCCTCCTCTGGACTCGCTCCAACAGGTCCATGTCTTTCTTGTGGTGGGGGTCCCAGAGCTAGATGCAGTAGTCCAGCAACTGGATAGTTACTGCATGGAAATATGTACACTGCCATTTGTCTTTAAACATTTTGGGAAACAATGGAGGGTGAAAGATTGTACGAGTTTATTGATCCCTTCCATTTGTATTTTCCAAAAGAGCCTGGAACAGGTTTTTAAACCAATAGCCTGGAACAGGTTTCTAAAGCGTGTTTAGAAGATGGCTTTGGAGACCTTGATCATGACTTTGCCCATGATGGACTTTCCCATTCCAAATTGACTAGTCACTGACTGGCAGGAACTGGGAGTTGAAAGGATTCATAGTGCAATAGCCATGCTCTTGCATAAAAGTATAGGCTTCTGCATTTTCATCCAACAGGAGTTAAACCTATGTAACTAACTCATGGCAGATGGTTTTGTTCAGTTTACTCAACATCCAGTTGAGTAAAGTTTTTACTGGCTTACACTGCTGGCTCCCTCATTGTTAAGATGAAGTGGTCCCACCACTTTGACCTTGTCTCTGTGACCCAGGATCTCTAGCTGACCAGAGCTGAAACAGTCACTGTAACAATGACTTTAAGAAAGTCCTTGACTATATCCCCTTTCTCAGACAAAAGTATCTCCAGTAGGGCTGTATTGAGTTCACCAGAGACATGTCACTCTACAGTAGCTGCTGCAGCCATAGTCTGTAATTTATGCTCTACAGTGCCTTTGTTAGGCCAGAGGGATTCTGGGCAGCAGGCTGCATGGCATCCCATAGAAATGAGCAAGAATGGAAACCAAACTTTCCTGTATATGTGAACCCCTGTATGGAGGATGGTGTCTGTGTCAGTGACACGCTACAGTCATCCATGTGAAAGCAAAGAGCTTCCCTGAAATGTTCATACATCTACACAGTATGTATGAGCAGTAGCAAGAAAATGTGGTTTTTTTAGACTTAGAGATTAATAATAAATCCAATTTTCTCTGTGTTCCTGCATGATCTGGATGCTAGATCCCAGTAGCATCTTTCAGACAACTAGTATATCATTTAGAAATGTATAAGGTATAACAGTGATCTTGATTACCTCTCCACATGCCATTACACCTAAAGTCACAATAATTAGGTTTGCCAGTATCACTGAATATGTCTTCTTCCAGCTGACTGTGTTTGTTGGTTTTTTTTTTTTTCTAAATTAAGCAGTTTTCCATAATATGCTGATTCTTTTCTCATTTTTTTATTCCACTTATGCTTGAAGGCAAAAAATCTATAAGGATAAGAAGTCATATTTCATTCTTTTGCCACATCTTGATAGAAAGGCTAGAAAGTAAGTCAGGTTCTCATATATTTGGTGGCTCAATACTTCTGTTGTCAGAAGAATTGTACAACTGTTCACAGGTGTTTGATATGTTGTACTTCTATCCTGTGTTGTTTCTTTCTGGGATAGATGGAAAACTGACTGATCAAGGAGTAGCCACTCATAAGAAGGTGACTTTGGCAGTTCATGTCTCCTCCAGCTTTGACTAGAGCCTCAGTTCTAACAGAGCTATTTATTACTGGTTATGTTAAATCAAAAAAGTAGAGCTCAACAGAGAGGCTGTCAGTCACCATGAGATACGAAATTTAAAAAAACAAAAACAAAAACAAAAACAAAACCCAAACAAAAAACACCAAAAACCCCAGACCTTTTCAGCCTTACTGATTTGTATTCATAACAGTTACAATGCCAGGTAATTTCATACTAGCTCAGAATTACTGTGGCAGATAATTCCTAGAGAATGTCAAGCAATTTATTTGTTATGAGCCTGATAATAAGGAAGTATTTGTAAATGCCGTGACAGGTTACTCATTCTCTCGAATAGCAGGTGAATTGTGTATATTCCAAAACCTGTCTTTAACAGGGGACAGATTTGTGCAGTTGGATCTTGAATTATTTAGAACAGTCTAAGTGGTAGCACTGTTCTAATTTGGCTCATACGAGGCTTAAATAAAACCAGAGCAAACATGTGAATGCAGCAATGCACCTGCAAACCAAATCAATTTTTCTAAGTCTTTTCTAATTCACCAGTAAGAGTTAAATTAATGGGTTTAGGCAGCCATAGCTGTGCAATATTTTTTTTTAATTGGAAATAAATGAAGTTCCTCTCCACGGCTAGTTTTAAAATCCTGTGCTGTCCCTGATCTCCCACATTTTCACTTCTAAATACTTTATCGGGCTGTAAGAGATTAATCTCAGTCCCACAGGAACTCATCTGTCTTGCATACCTGAAGTCAAAATAACGAATCTTCACCAAGAAATAATTTAAACAATATTTCCGTTGATTTCAACAGAAATATTTTCTTCAGAAGGGGACTGTAAATTTGGCATTACTAGAGACTGAGGGAATCCACCAGACCTGTATGGTACTGTTATCCACTCTTGCCTACATCTGCTAGTGTGATTTGATTGAAAAACTTTGTTCATAGCAACCAGTTCACAGGTATAAGCTTCCAGCTACATGCCTTAAAACATATGCATTATATTCTACATTCTTTCCTGAACACATTACTTCAAGAAACAACAGCATTATGGGTACCTTCTGCTTTGTAACTGAACCAGCCCCTATGTTCACAAGCCACAAGTTTTAGTCAGTCAAGGATGTGGCAGCATGGAATTTTGTTACTCTAATTTAAATACAAACTTGTTTAGGAAGTTTTAGGATATTTAGAATTTTACTTATTTGGAAAGTAAGAAGCTTTACTTATTTCAGTTACCAAGGACTTATGAGGATTTTCACTTTTCACTGTATCTATTTGCTTTAGCTTCTCCAAGGAGGTGACCACCTTCAGTTCTCACTAAGGCCAGGACAGCAAAGAGAGCTGGAAACAGAAGCACAAGCTGCATTTGAGCATGTGATACTCTCTGAGGTTTCTCAGACAGCTTCCCTGATTGCACTGTGAGACCAAACTACCCTCAGTGCTAGACCTTCCATACCAGGAAAATGTACAAGTTCGTAAGTTCAGTGATACCACAGTGATCCCACAGTGATCCTCTGTTTGGTAACAGTTATCCTTGTCATACCGCAATGGCACAAGGTTTACAGGAAGAAGTAATATCTTCTGTTTGGTGAAATAAAATTAATTGGAAAAAAATATAAGCTTTTGGGAACCCAAGACTGCATGTCTTTGGGATTTGTCTGGTTTTGGTTTTATTTAGTTTTTTTAATCAACTGTAACAGACTAATATATTCTTTTCCTATTCTATAAACTGCATTATAATATCCTTAAACTCATTGATAGTGTAATACTCTGCACTGTAAACTGCCTGTAAACATAGGCTTGAGGTAGTTGAACCCAGTTCTTCAATTGTTCTCTGTTATAAGTGCAATTAAAATGGAAAACCACATTCCCCAAAATTTCCTTCTCGTTTCTGCTGAGGACTTGAAAAGAAATATAAAAAGTGCTTAGGTGAATTTGTGCTATGATTTGATTTAGTCAAGTGAATGGATAAGTGATTTTCTACATTATTAATTCTTAATTCTAAGATGCTGTGGTTGAACAAGCTATCTTCAAAAGGAAAACGTCTTAATGCTTATTTCAGAAACTAAGTCTTTGAAGAAAAGAAGGCTTTCATTCTATAGATACTATCCTATAGTACCAAACTTGTGGTTATCACTTGTGGCTGGACTAGCTAAAGAGTTGTATTTTAAAATGATTTAAAATATTGAAATACTGTTTCTACTTTAAAGTTTAGTTCAATATCAGAATGAGTTTGAATGCTCCACCCATCTCTGAGAAGCTTCTCATTGTTCTGAGCATTTAGTGACAGTGATAAAACTGCTTTTAATTAGTGGGAGGCAGGATCAGTCCTAGAAATTGCTCAAATGGACAGCTTCCAAGGGAATCTCATTATTGTATGATAGCAAAATAGCTATCAACCACTGTGCACTTTACCTATAGCAGAACCCAGCAAGCTTATCTGACTGTCACACTGGGAAAAGAAGCCATACATTTGTGGAAAGAGCAGCTGTTGTTGAGGGAGGGTTGACCCTGCCTCGCAGCACAGTCTTTGCCTGTGATGGCAAAGCAAACCCACTGCTCCATGCATCCAAGCTCTGCTTCCTGCCATGGTCTACTGCCACTCTGGCCTGGAACCTTGCAGCCATGACCTAATCATGCCCCAGTAACCTTAGGGCTACAGTAGTTTGACTATACTGCTAGCAAACTCTGAGCTAGCTTGACTGGGAGAGTAACCCCGACATTATCACTTAATTTACTTTGGATGCCAAGTTGGACACCAGAGTTCAGAAATTATCCAAGTAGTTACTCAAGTGAAAGGAAGAAAGCAAGATTTTGGCTGATAAAAGTATTAGCTGAAGAGTAAGACTGCAGAAAAGAAAATGCAAGAACGTCAGTTTTGCAGCCTGTGTACAAAAAGAGAAGGTGTAAATGCTTTTTAGAAACAACCAGGACAGAAACACAACACTGGATAAACAATGTTTGTATTTAGAAATGCAATATTCTGACAAACATATGTACAATAGTCTAACTTTTAAGAGGTAAGTATTTTCTTCCTGCATTTCCTTTTGTGAAATGCATTTGAATGCATTAATACCAAATTACTCAATTATATATAATAACAGCAATTATGTTTACTATATATACTATATATTCTTTCCAATGAAGATACAGCTTAAAAGAACAAAAGCCTGAGATATTTTTGTGTTTGATTTCAGCTTCAATTTTATCCTCTTGCCTGCATTTTTGCTTAATATTCACTGTACCTGGAAGGATACTGAGGAAATGCAAAGACATTCATATGCATTCATTTCACCTGTAGCTATATATCTTTTCTGTATTGATGTTTTTTTGAGAATTCTGAATGATTAACTATACCTGTTTTGCATGGAAATTGAATGTTCCCAGAAAACTATATTTTCAAATTGCAAATGTAATTTTTTTCATGGACATACATTTTATGCTCTTCCTGAATTATAGAAACAAACATGTCACCTGGTTTATGACTTTCATTGAAATTAAACTTTGTTAAAGTTCTAACACATGCAGTAAATTCCTGATACATGCTTATAGAAATAGGAATATGTACTAAACTTCAGAACTTGCAGTAACTGAACGGATCTGAATAAATCAACATTTTCTGAGGACTCATCTGAATTCTGTGTCTGCAGATTGGTTTTGACGTCTTAAAGATTTAATAGTTCTCTTTGAAATTTGTTAAAATTTATGTATCATTAATGAGATAACTTTCATCTGTGCCTCAGAGTAAGAGAATACATACTCCACTTTCCTTCGTCTCTGTTGATCCTGCTTTTGAGAGGAGTCCAAATATTCATAGTAAAATGCAGGCTTACATAAATGTCCTGGTTTCGGCTGGGATGGATAGAAATTAACTGGTACAGTGCTGTGGTTTTGGATTTAGTATGAGAATAATGTTGATAACACACTTATCTTTTATTTGTTGCTAAAAGTAATCCTCACCATAAGTCAAGGACTTTTTAGTTTCCCATATTTTGCCAACAAGAGGTGCACAAGAAACTGGGAGGGAGCATAGTCAACTAACTGACCTGAACTAACCAAAGGGATATTCCATACCATAGAACACAATGTTCAGTATATAAACTGGGGGTCTGTGTGTGTGTGTGTGTTTGACCAGGAGGTGCCAATCACTGCTCGGGGACTGTTTGAGCATTGGTCAGCGGGTAGTGCACAATTGCATTGTGCATCACTTGTTTTTCTTG
>NW_009634699.1:2147-3776 GCF_000690535.1 Cariama cristata | reverse complement strand
TTCCGTCAGTCCGCGTCCTGCGCATGACGGGCGTTTTGTGAAACGCTGACAGAGAGCACACGCTGCACAATAGTAGCAGACATTATTTTAAAAAAAAGGTTTGTGTGTGTGTATATGTGCATATATATATATATATATTTACACATAGATAGCTTGCTGTGGTTTTACAGAGAAATATATGAGAGCTTCTGGCTGTGGTTAGTTTGCAGTTTTAAATATACCTATTCAGAGACTTGAGGAAATAACTTAGAGGGTAATTTTGGCAGCAGAATGGGACTTCAGTTTTCTGCAGGACTTCTAGTAGTCAGGCATTGCTCAGTGGATTTTTCCTCCTCCAGTGATGGCCCACCACAATGATTCAGACCCGGGAAAGAGAAATCACTAGTGGAAACCTCTGCACCAACACCATTTCTCTGCCCTTCCCAAGGCAACGGTCTGCAGCATCGAATAACCCTTAAAGCAAAGGCACCACCTCTTGTGTTGGTTTTTAGTATTTCTTTCCTTGTGCAGATCTCTAGAAGTTTGCCATCGGAGTCAAGTGAATTCCAGGCTGCTGAGGACAGCCCTGCTGGTTTTTGGTTGCATTTTGTGGACCCCCTGGACCCGCAGGGATCTGGGAATCCCAGGTCAAAATCCAGTAGCTACTCATCTGTTGGGTAAAAACTCTTGTATTGTGCATGATCCCAGCTGAGGGGAACCTCGGGCTGCTCCAGGTTCCCCATTTTCAGATGCCACTATTTTACAAATGCCGAAGAGCAAATATTAATTATTGAATTATGCTTTAGGAGAGACATTAGGGGATGCGATTACTCTCTTGCCTTTCAGGCTGAGAAATAATTGCTTTACGTAATAGATCCTCCCCTGGGATTCCCTTATGCATTTCCATTTGCTGCAGTCGTAGGAAAATTACCGGCTTCACAGCAGGGCCGTTTGTCTTGACGGTGTCGTAGAAGCCGCCGCACGCGTAACTCAACACGCGGGGAGCTCTTATTGCAGTGGCTGGCGTGCAGCCCTCCATGGCACAGCCTGCCCTGTTAATCTGCCTTCGCTGGCCCCAAAAGGGTCGTTTTCCTCCCGCTGCCCTCCGAGACCCTGCCTTGCCCCGTTTCCTTAGGCAAAATCCAGGGAGCCCCCACCCCTCGCCTATGGATGACTCAAGGGACCGGCAGATATTGCTTACGCGATCATGCCTGCTAGGTCCGGGCGTAAGATGACAGTAAAACCCTCTGTGTGTAATGGCAGAGCAAGTGCAGAGCCCCTAAGTGCAAAGCTATGTATGGGTACGTAAAATGCCCGACCCCCTTCATAGCCGCCTGCGCCGGGGCAGGGGGGAGCTGCCCGTGGAGGCATCCGCCATCCGGTACGCGCCGTGCCACCCCGATCCCGTCAGGGATGCCAGCCTCGTGCTATGATAAATATGAACAAAACTTACAATTATACAGCACTGCAGGGTGAAGCGTCTTTCTGGGGACTTAATTAGAGGAAACGTGGAGGCAGTGACCATGATATGCAAATGAGGATGAATCACAGTTACTGAAAAGAGATGATTTCCGTGCCGCTGCGGTGTGGGGAGAGGTGGGTCGGGGTGCTGGGGCCAGGGAACGCGCTCAGGGCAGGACAGAGTGAGTC
>NW_009634699.1:329-2117 GCF_000690535.1 Cariama cristata | reverse complement strand
ATTGGCTCCGTAAACGGACTCGGTGGCACAATCCCAAGCGTCCTTTGTGTCAGAAATGGGTATTTCTTGCCTTCACATCTGGTTTTATCTCACGTTTTATTGTCATGCAAGGTGCCATTTCACAAAGTGGATTTCCACACTGAAAAATGCAAATTTCATTTCTTGTGGAAGACAGTTAATGAACACTCCTCAACAGTTACCCTTGTTAATAGATCTTTAATTCTCTAATTAATATTTATGAGCTGTTGCCTGGAGCGATGAACCTCAGACTGTATAGACCGATATTTCCTATTGATTGTGTTTGAAATTAAAAGAATGGTAATTTTTTGTGAAAAGTGCAGTGAAACAGCTGGACAAGATGAGGATAGCTACCAATTCAGGGGTTTTTTTTTAAATTTATGGCAGTTAATGAATTATTCAAAAATCCTTTCCCAGAAGAAGTGCATTCAGGAGGGTAATTTGGAGGCGTACCAGCAGCGTCTGCCCGTTTCGGGGATCCGGTGGTGTCCCTGCCCATCGCGTCGGTGGCCGTGGGCTGGAGCTCTGTTGAGCCCTGGCCGCGGGTCACCCCCAGGCAGCCCTGCTCCCCCTCACCCCAGGCAGAAACCCCTCTCGCTGTCAAAGCACCGTCCTTCTGCTGAGCTGCTCCAGGGCTGCTGCCACCGTTGCTGCCCGTTTATCTTGTGACAGGCAATAAAACATTGGGTTCAGGCACCTGGGCCCTGGTTTTGGCTGGTTGGTTGTGATTTCTTACACAGAGCCCAAGTATTCCCGTAGCACTCTGTTTCTAGATGGGTTATGTTCTTGTTCTGCTGAATATCTCATGGACTGTGGAAATCTCCTTATTAATATTATATTCATATAGCACAATAGCTTTGACTCCTGTCTGCTGGCCACTGTATGCGTGTAGACTGCGAAGACAATTTCTGACCCAAAGGACAAAAAAACTGCAGAGGAACACCGTCTTTTACTTATGCAGCGACATAATAAATGGCAAGATAAAGCGGAGTATTATGCAGAAACTCCTTGTGTTCACCGACATTTTCAGTGTCTTCCTCACTCCCCTCCGTCGCTCTGTGTACAGCAATAAAATGCCATTTAGTAGAGGTAGCCGCTTCTCTCTCTTTTAATTCAAGGTGCTGGGGTCCGAGGGATGAAGCTGGTGTCTGCACGGAGAGCTGCCAGATGCTTGGAAGCGGGACATGTTTTGCTGTGCAGACTGTGTTCGGCTTCCTGAAAAGCAAAAAGAGAATTTTTGTTAATAACCTCCCAGCTTCACTCTTTGGTGGGAGCCCCCAGGGCTGGGGAGGGTGTCGGGGCGGTGCCGGTGCCTTCTGCCCCCCCGAGACGGACACCGAGTTCCAGCTCCCAGGAGCCTGCCTGGCAGGGTGGAAAGGCACCAGTTAGTGGAGCAAACAAGCAAGAAATAGATTTTAAAGATTTCATGCTTAAAATATAAAAAAATTATATATTTTCTAATTCTGCTTCAAATTTTCTGCTGATGATATTAACCTTACTATACCATTCTGCTTATTTTTACAATAGCTTTTGACACATACATCATGAGAATCTGGGTGTAGAATATGGGACACATTTATCCTCAGAAAAGCCCTGTTTCCATGAGTTACCCATTATGCCTGCCTCCGTGAATTACGCATTTGCCCCTGCGCACCCAGGGGTCTGAAGTCCCCCCGTTCCCGTGCCTGGCGAGCCTGCGGTCAGCCCTCGGGTGACGCGCCCAGGACAGCCCCAGCCTGGCTGAAGTGCCCACTGACGCCAACCTTTGAT
>NW_009634699.1:0-257 GCF_000690535.1 Cariama cristata | reverse complement strand
GCGGGCGGCCGGGCTGGAAAAGCCGGAACTGAGTTGGGGCAAGGGGCGAGGTGCTCGCCGCAGCGCGGCGATGCTCCGACCTCCCAGCGCCGTGCAGGCACCTTGTAGTGCTCTCCCCCAGGGACACCCGTGTACCCCCTTCTGCAGAACCGGGACGGTGGTCCCCTTCTCATCCCTCGCTGCCCTTCATGAGCCTGACGCCGGCCTGAGACCATACCACAACGAAAGAGCGACTAATCCCCGCTGAAGTTTCTTCA
>NW_009634698.1:0-3030 GCF_000690535.1 Cariama cristata | reverse complement strand
AGTCCAGGAAGACCACATCCACAGCCTTTAATATGGTTAAAAGGTGGGGAACACACAGCATTTACTTAGATGAACAATTGAGAAAATGTACATGTCATCTCCTAATTTACTAAAAAGATCATAAAGAATTTGGACAAACCTGATACAGCCTCGGGACGAGTGTCAGCAACGTTTGAAGTGCTCCAGAGTTCAGCAGTGTACATGCAGCTTAAGTTAACTGCTGGTGTCAGTGGTTTGTGATCGGGATTAAGAGCTTCACAGCCTGCTCTGAACAACATCACAGAAACGTTGTGCACTTACAAATCTTGGCTGAACTAGGGGTAATCCTCCTCGGTAATGCACACAGTGACTGCTACCCAACTCTCCAGGAAAAAAAAAAAACACCAAACATCTCTTTGGAAAGGGAAGATTATTACGTGTCATCTGACAGGCATGGGCTGCAACCTGAAATGCACACAGAAAGAACAAACCAGAAATGCCCACAGGAAACAACTTTTGCAGTTTGCTTTGGGAGGCGGGAGGGAATACATCTTTTGTGCCAACATTCAAGGTGACCCTGATGCTCAGAGTGAAACCCATTGGATTTCTCTCCACTGTGGAATAATAGAAAGCAAAAATGAAAATTCTGTAACTGTGTAGCTAAGCTGTATCTGGTTTCTTGAATTTAAAACCTGTGTCGTCTGCATCTGGGCATGTAATTATACAGATTTCAGTGGAAATGAGGTACTTTGGTGCTTGAGAAAACTCTGCTGGGGGCTCACTTGAATCTTTTGATGTCAAAATACTCCTCAAATCAGATTTCCAATGAATTCTTACAATGATTTCATCTCCCCCGAGGTGTGTCATTTTAATCCTAGGTGTTCTGGCTCATCTTCCAGGTTGGGACACACATTAACGATAACTGTGATTATCTCTGAAGTCTAAGAATACGCACAACAGGAGAACTTGCAGTTCTGCTGTCAAAGCCTGTTTTGCTGGAGGAAAAAAAAAATTCCCTTTGAACACCTTTGAAGGTCGAGCTGTGCAAGACAAACTACCTTTAGAGTGTGGTTTATGGAGCTTGGCCAAAGCACTTGAAGTGCTTTGGGTCATACGTCGACATCGTTGCATTTCAAATGGAGTCACACAGTAAATTGGCCTAGGAAATTTTCAGATCCTTCCAACTGAAGCTGTTTGTGTTGCTATTTTGATTCTTTGTTTTAGGAAGCGAAGAGTGTTTCTGGCAGTTCAGTAGCTGGGCATGCCTGTAAGGAAAATGCTATGATCAAGTAAGCACAAGTATGAGGCAGCAGCAACAAATCAACTAATTCTGAAAAATCTTGAGCTAGATTTCTCAAGCCGAACTGCAGATCTAGCAGCATGTATGCTGCATTTGTGAGGAAATGGGGTGTAGATTCTATGCACAGCTACAAACCCCCTAAATCAGAAAGGTGAAGGAAGCACACCAGAATTTTGAGCTGTGGTGTGGTGCGAGCAGCTGATGAACCATCTCGGACGAACGACCAGACTCCTCGTACCACCCACCGGTACCTGTGCAGTAGGTGTCGGGTCTACGCTAGTACCTACTTCTGTCTCCTGCCTGTAAGAGACTGTGCTCAACTTCTAGGCTGTGAGGCAACCATCCCATAGGAAGCAGGTGGTATGGATATGCGTTGGGCTACATCAGTATCAAGCAGCCAGAGCCTATTCTGCAAGCGGCACCACACAGTTTACATCCACGGAGTCAATCAGTCCCCAAAACATCCCAGAGAAGTGGCTCTGTCTGTGCTGTCTGATGGAAGCAGCCCAGGCCAGGCTCAGCCCGAGCGCCCATCACAGGGCAGCGCTCAAGGGGTGGCCCCACTCCAGGCCAGCGTCCTAGCACAGGGGGTTCAGCAACTGCCTGTTCCGGAGCCCGCAGTTTAAAGGGCTCATCACCAGCTTAGAAAGCAGCAGCAGCTTTAAACCCTGTGCTTTTACAGACTCATCACCTGGCTTCGTCAAGCAAACACTTTTCAACTCCTGTTTCTTCCTAGCTACGGATGATATTAATCTGCCTTCTTATCTTCTTATCCTTAACAGGACTATTATTATGTGAAGTATTATTACTATGAAGCTATGTAAAGCAATCTAAAAGTCCTGCATCAGCTCCACGGTATCGCTCATTGCAATGCAGATTAACCCTTACAGAACCCTCCATTATAGTTGTACCTTTCAAACCATAGATTTTTCGCAGCCCCAAATGCATTTTACAAAAACTAATTTGTCTTTATAGGATCAGAAAATGAAATAGGGCAGAAGAGAGAGGAACAAAGAAGTTTAAGCACCAAACCACAGTTCAGGAAAACCTTCCCAATATTCAGGCCTCTCTCAAACAGGCCATAAGCAATTTTTAGCCCTCGGCCTCCCACCCATAAATAACGAGTTGTAAGTTCCCATTGGGACAGAATCTGTCTTCAGGGGTGCGAACGTACACTACCCTGCACTCATGCGATCTGATGTTTTTCAGAACCATGTATTAAAGAGATATGGTATAAAAACAGGAGCAAAAAGGCAGGCTTTACTAGCAACCAAACAGTTCTCAGGAACTCTTCTGGTTTATTTCTCATAGTGCAGGTACACACAAAATGGCTACTGCCGAGTCTGACAACTACAAGTCTCAGGATTTAACGCAATCACGGGATTCTGTATATATCCTTCAGGGCAGATAAATTAGAACGAATTGCCAGTTAGCAACTGAAAATTAATTTCCTCTGTTAATGCTTTGGCTCTCCAATGCTCATTTTGAATATTAATGTTTCTCATTTTTATGCATCATGCATGCTGCCCAAGTGCTGATGCAGACTGTGTGTAGACAGCGCAGCAGGAAGTCTACTGCTTGGACACTATTTGGGTCCACTGATACCGGGGTCAAACTTCTTGTAAGAGATGGCATCATTGTCAGAAATTGCATTTGCTGGTGTTTAAACTGTAGAAACGATAAAATTAAAAAATACAAATCTCTGTTGTCCTAATCACGTCTCCTATTTTCCCTTTCGTGAGTCCATTTAT
>NW_009634697.1:0-1087 GCF_000690535.1 Cariama cristata | reverse complement strand
ATGTGGAAGCGGGGTACGGGGCTGCCCCCGAGGTCTGTACCCCGCGGCCGTGAGCCATCGCCTCCGGCGTGTCTGCGTGCACGTGTGAGTGCACGCGTGTGCGGCCTACTTCCGCGTGCACATCTGGATCTGTTCCTGCCTGTGCGCCGGCGTCTCTCCACCCGTGCGTCTGGCTGTCCCCACGCGTGGCCGTAGCCAGAAGCGTGTTTGCGTGCATCTGTACCTCTGCATGCGTGTCTGTGTTCGTACATGTGTGTGTTCATGTATTTCTACATGCACGTATGCATGGGGATACATGTTAACGTGTGTGCACAGCTGCGTGCAGGCACGGCTAGCTGCGTGTTCACATGTGCGGCTCCGATAGCGTGCCTGCATGCAGGCACCGCTCCAAGTGTGGGCATGCATGTCCGTACCCACCGTCACACGTACATGTGTGTACCCCGCTGCGTGCACATAGGCATGTATGCGTAGCTCCACATGTGTGCATTCATGTCCGAATACCTCCCTGAGCATGCCTATCCCTATGTACATGCATGTTCTACCACTGTGCACGCAGGCACACATGCACTCATGTGCATGCAGCTCACCATGTTTGCACGCGTGTTCCTGCAGGTATGCGTGGCATGTCTCGCTGCACGTGTTCCCTTGTATGTATGTGCACCCCCATGTGTGTGCATACACGTACCTCCACACGTGTGTGCATACATGTAACTCCACACGTGTGTGCATACACGTACCTCCACATGTGTGTGCATACACGTAACTCCACACGTGTGTGCATACACGTAACTCCACACGTGTGCATACACGTAACTCCACATGTGTGTGCATACATGTAACTCCACACGTGTGCATACACGTAACTCCACACGTGTGTGCATACATGTAACTCCACACGTGTGCATACACGTAACTCCACACGTGTGCCCGCACCCCTCCCTGTGTGCACACGCGTGTGTACTCATGCACGCCTGTCCATGCACGTGGGCACCCCTCGCGTGTCCACGCACATGTGCACCCCTCCTCGCGTGCCGCGTGCGCGCGTACACGCCCCCCGCCGGGCACGCCCCTCTCCCCTCGCAAAGCG
>NW_009634696.1:389-1921 GCF_000690535.1 Cariama cristata | reverse complement strand
GCGTTGGAAAACGCTGCGCTGCAAGGCAGAGCTTGTGCAACCCGTCTGCACGCTTGGGAAACACCTCCCTCTGCTAGGAGGGCAGACGGAATGGCGCTGGCACCCGTGCCGTTCCTGGTACCCAAAACCAGAGAAGCCCCATGCCGAGTTTTGTCAAAAGCAAACTTGGGTCAGGAAAGAAACGGCTCAAGTTTTAAAATAAGACTAATAACAATAATCATGAAAATATTTCAAGTTACTAAAAGGAGATTTTTTAAAAATCAAAGCTCCTCGCCTGAGAAACCAGAAACAGAGGAGACTGGAAATAGAAGTTCTCCATCAAGTGCCCTTGTAAACACAAATGCCACCCGTCGCTCCCAGTAAGAGAACCAAGATGACTGTGGCACGTTCAAGAGGAATTACACCTGCGGCACTAACCCCTGGTGTCCCAGGTAGCTAAATCGGTCAATCACGCATTTGGATAATCGTTCCTAAAAGGCACATGTGCACAGGAGGAGGGGACAGGGAGATCGATTTGCAGTGGCCGCTGGCAGAGAGCCGTGCCGCCCCGAGCAGCGGCGGCGAGCGGAGAACCGGGGAGCACGACCAGCTCCCCTTCCTCTCCCAAGCCGCGGCACACAGGCACAGGAACGATACACGTACAAATTGCATAACCGTCATTTATCGTGTCGTGTCTCTCAAGGCTCTGGATATGTCTGTGCTCTTCTGGGCTGCTCTTGGATGAGGGGAGCTCTGCAAGGGTCAGAGGAGTCGGGAGCCGCGGGAGGACGAGCTCGCCACGCGGTCGCTGCACGTTCTCGGCACGCAGGACGAGGGACGGGAGCGTGGGCAAAACACCCCCATAGGCAGCCCAGGCTGTCGCAGGCTGCAGACTCGCAGCATCGCAACTTCCATAGCCCTGCTGCTCGAGCGAGGAGAGCCAAGTACTGAGGAATGCAGATGGAGGCCAGCGGATCCAAAAGGAGGACAGATCACCAGGGAAATACAAAACCTCCCAGCGAAGACAAGGGGAAACTTTCTGAACGCAGTTGACAAAATACTCAGATGCAACACTGAGAATTAAAGGGGTTTTCAGCAGTTACAGCCGCATTGCTCTCGGGTTTCCCTGCTCAGCTGGGACGAAACATGCGCCTGCACTGTTTCTGGGCGGCTTGACTTGCTCCAACAAGACTCTCTTTTTCTCCCGGGTGAATCTGGCCACTGCTGGATGCTTGGGTTCGCTCCCAGGGAGAAAAAAAAAAAAGCGCTCATATCACACTCAACAGATGCAGAGGCCAAATGCGAAGTTCGGTATCGGTAAGCCTAATCGGTGTGAATACCATACGTGCTGTGACTTGCAAGGAAAACACATCTGGTGCTGCAACGCTCCTCCGCTGCAGGCTTTCCAGACCAAGTCACCTTGGTTTCCAGAGCCATCCTTTCTGGCTTTGGGCAAGCTGGGCTTGATGGGAGATCTCAGGGAGACGTGCTGACAGGGGGATCCCGAACCCGCTCGCCAACCCCCAGCCCAAGGCTGCCGCCGGGGGGGGGGG
>NW_009634696.1:0-352 GCF_000690535.1 Cariama cristata | reverse complement strand
TTTCCACTGCCCCCCAAGGGAAAGCCACAGGCACAGCCACAAGTTGATATCAAAATGTCACCGTGGTTTCCACCGGCAGAAATACTGCCAGCCAAAGGGGTCTTCCCCCTCAAACTTCCCCCGGGGACGGAGCTGGAAGGGGGGCTGCCAAGGCTGCAAATGCTGTCCCCTGTGCCGCTGCCACCTCGCAATGGCAATGCCCTGTTTGAGACCCGCACCCCTCCCGCAGCCCCCGGGACGGCACACCAGGCCCCGCAGAGGACCTGCCCCCCTTCCCTGCCGGGGCCAAACCCCAATGCCACGCCAGCGAACGACACGTCCACAGCACACAACCAAGCATCAGCAGCAGGCG
>NW_009634695.1:1064-1683 GCF_000690535.1 Cariama cristata | reverse complement strand
GTCAGCGTCCCGGGCACCCCAGGGTGCAGGACTGGGTACCCAAGACAGACCAGGGACAGACACCCATCCCTGGCAGCGTCAGCGGGGCGTGGGGCCGAGGTGCGAAGAGCCGCCGTCCTGTTCCAGGCAGTTTCCCAGTTTATTTTCTCCCTTATTAGATTCCAGCTGGCAGGATGGCGCCTATAAATATACATAAGGGCTCATTTACATGACGGTTTATTCGGGAGCAAATTCCACAGCTGCCTGGCAGACGGCTGGGTGCAGCGGGCGAGAGCTGTGCCCGAAACCAGCCGTGCCTCAGTTTCCCCATCTGCAAACCAGGTTGGGGGCAAGGGAGGGGGATGGCTCTCCCCGCATTTTTGACAATCTATTCCTGGAAAGCCCAGGGTGTTATTATCAAGGCTATTTATAGCACAGTAAATGGGTTATTAATATGATTATTCGCAGTGTGGCAATGGGTAATTGCCCCGGGTGGGGATGACACCCTGTGTGTGTGAGGTGCTGCAGGGGGACGGTTGCAGCCCCAACCTGCCTCCAGCCCGGGGCAAAACTCACCCCCAAACCCCAGGGGGGCATCAGGCTGTACCTGGCAAGCAAAGGGGTCCCACGGCAGAGCGGG
>NW_009634695.1:302-1029 GCF_000690535.1 Cariama cristata | reverse complement strand
GCAGAGCGGGGGGCTCACGGCTGGTGGGGGAGTTTGGTGCTGCCGTGCTCCGGAGCTGGAGTCCAGCTCTTGTTTCGATCATGATGATTAGCTGAGTCACAGCTGGGGTGCTGCTAATTAAATGTATTTCTTAATTAACAAGATCACAGAGAAGGCCTGCCAGCCCGGCTTGGCTTTCAATCACGGCTGACAGAGGCAGCTGTGGCCACGGAGGCACGGCAAGCCTGAGGTGTGATGAGCATCCCAGTGCTCAGCTCTGCCCCGTGGCCACCTCCGCTGCTCTCCCACCCCAGGAGCCCATTTCCTCATGCAGCAGCGGCGTGAGGATGAGGAGGGCTTGCGCTCAGCATCATCCAGCCCTGGGTGAGATGAGCAAAGTGGCCTCAGCCCCCGGCTGTGGCAGCCCTGGGGTGCAGCGAGTGTGTCAGGGCTCAGCACAGGGCTGGGCCACCGCTTGCTCCTGCCTCCGTGACTCAGCGCTGGTTCACGTCCCCCCGCCGCATCCCTCCCCGCCACCTGAGCCCTGACGGAGCCTGACTATTAATATTAATAACAACCCCCCCCGCAGCTGCTATTCACTGACCTCAAAGCACAACCTGAAGTAACCCCTGCCCTGCTCTCCAGTGGGGAAATCTCTGGTCCCTCCCGAGTGGGGAAACTGAGGCACGGGAACTGGGGCAGGAGCAGTGCCAGGAGCTTTCCTTGCTCTCCCATAGGGAGGGCCTGG
>NW_009634695.1:0-281 GCF_000690535.1 Cariama cristata | reverse complement strand
CCCCCGGGGAGGTGCCCACAGCCCCACGGCGATCCACAGATGGGTGAGCCAGAGTGGGTGGGGAGGCTTTTCCTGGCTAGGAAAAAAAAAACACAAACAAAAAGGGGAAAAAATTTAAAAATTAATAAAAGAGCCCATTCTGCCCCCCCTCAGCCTGAGCTCTGCCCCACGGCGATGGGCCGGTATCCCCGTGGGAAGCGGGGGGCTGAGCTTTGCGGGGGGGATTTGGTGCCTCCTGGCCCGCCGGCGCAGGCAGGGGAGGGGGGTGGGGCGTCTTGGGG
>NW_009634694.1:8081-18818 GCF_000690535.1 Cariama cristata | reverse complement strand
GCCAGAGGCGTTGTGAAGGGGAGTCAGTTTAACTCTCCTGCTCTAAAGCTCTTCGGTTGCTTGCTGGTGGCAGCCAAAGGGCTGCCAAGCGTCATTTCGGTGGGGTTACTCTGGGTTTACACCCAGGTGATTGTATGTAGCGCAGTAAACGCCTCTACGTGCAGCAGCGTTCTTTATCGGTAACTCTGAACCAGAAAGAAGTACAGAGCAGATGGCCTCCTACCATTTTCTGCTAAACCGGTGCTTTCGCCGTTGTTTCATTAATTGGAAACCTTGAAGGTACGGGGGCTGGACCTGAGCTGGCAAGTTGTGCCCTCCCCGGAGAGAAGTTTGCGTGTCTGCGGAAAGCCCGTTCTCTCTCTCGCAGCGTCCTTTCATCGCAGTGGATGTGCTGAATCTCTTCTCCTGACTTACTCAACCCCAGCGCTATAAATAAGGTTTTGTTGGTGGGTTGTGGTTTTTTTTTTTTGCTTGGTTGGGTTGGTTTTTTTTTAAATCTGCTGAGCGGCATGCTAGAAAGGGCTGGCAGACTAATATTTAACGTGAAAAGGACTAGAAAGCTTGGAGCATTGTGTTACAGTTCGCTGAGCGTCTCCGGCACAGAACAAAACGAGACTGCTTTCATTATTTGGGAACGTGCTGACAGGTTTGAACTGCAATTTCTGTTTTTTTTCCTGGTAATTAGTGTACTTAATGCCCCGGGAAGTCCTTGCTAAAGGAAGGATAGCATTTCGTAAGCAGATTGCAGTGATGTGCAGCTTTGTGCTGGATGGACCGTTTGGGCAGGAGGGTTCGGTGTAGCGATTAGAAACCAGAAGACACAGGCGGTGCGGTCATCGGTGACTTCGTGGCCCCTTAAGAATCATTTCTCGCTGCGTGGACAGGTGAGTGGGGCGGTGGCTGCCAGGTGTAGACACCGAGGGCTTGCCAAGAGCTCTGAACGGGTCCGACGGAGGAGAGGGTGTAAGCGTGAAGCATTGCACCGCCGGCGTGTTTGTCTACGCAGTGTTCTTGGAAGAGGGGGACGTGCCTCGGCGATTCAACCAGTTTGCATAGCCAGTACTTGAAGAAATCTTGTGACTGCTTTCATCCTGCTGTTTGCAAAGTGAAAGGAATTTCAGTTTTATATTGCATGCAGAATTCTCGCTGTATTTTTAAATACAGAAAAAAACCGAAGGATATGCAACTTGCAGAGGTTCTTACGACGGTATGGAGGTTTGCGTTTTTCGGGTAGATGAACAGGTTCAGTTGCAGAAGATCCAGCCCAGGAGCCGAGGAGCACGTTGTACGCACGCTGGGCAGCCCGCGGCGGACAACAGCCCTAAACCTCCAGTCCACGCTTGGCAGCAGGCTCGGCTCCCTTGTTGGCAGTAATTCATTAAAGTTTCCTCTCCAGGCCTGCCCCTATCTGTCTGCTGCTACTGAAAGCGTGCCTTTTATCAGTTACACTAAATTCTTCTTACTTCTGGCAATAACCAGTGAATCAGCCAGGATTTAGTGCCCAAAGGAGCTGGAGAAGCCTGTGAGTGATAACGCCGCGTGCCCACAGCGGTCTCAGTATCAGCAGCTGCTGCGCTCGCGGGGTAAATCCATCAATGCTGCGGAGCCTGCGGGGTGCTGGCCTCTGCCCAAAGCAGCCCCTGCGCCCCGGGGTGATGACTCACGTGCCCGTTTCTCACGCCCCCGTGCCAGGCTGGGATCAGCATCGCTGAAGAGCGGCTGTGTTGGGAGGGGGTTCGGTCGGAGCCGGTTGACCTGGCTTATTGTTGGGCTCTTGGGAGAGGAAAAAAATGCGGTGGGGTGATTGCGCTGCTTTTATTGAGAGTCACGGAAATCAGGAAAAGCAGCCAAAACCTATAGTGTTTGTTAGGCCTCTTGCCAGGACAGATGATAGGAGGCATGAATGGAGATCACAGAGGAGGAAAGCACGAAAAAAAGCTGCTGGGATGTCTGAGTCATCCACTTTCCCACTGACATACATAGCTTTGTGTTTTCACCACCACCTCCATGGAGCAACAGAGTTATAACCTAATGCCGGGGGCCCTGGAGCCAGGGTGCTTCCTCACCATCAGCTCCTCAGGGCCAGCTGCCGGTCGGGGATCCCCCTGCCCAGCTCCGAGGCTGATGGGGCCGTTGCTTCAAGTGCCAGGCTGGGTGAGGGGGCAGAGGAGAGGGGCTCTGCCTTTATCACGTCCTCCCGTTTGGATGGAGACAAGCCCCTGGACCAGACACCCCCCGAGATTCACCCTACGTAACGTCCGCACTTCACCACTCAGCTGTGGGCTTGCAAAGAAGGTGCTTTTGGGTGGGATTTGGCAGTGCTGAGGCTGAGGAGGGTAAATGAGCCCCTGGATGGGGGACTTGGGCTGCCCATCGCCTGCCGTGCCGATCCAAAGCGCCGCAGCCTTGCCTGCTGCGTGGCCGTTTTGTGCTTCTGCTCGGAGCGGAGCAGAAACCCAAATAATTACTTGGAAAGACCACGTTTCCTATTTACTTATTAGTCTGTAATGGAAGCCTCAAAGCTCTTGGCCCAGCAAAGGTATTTGTCTTTAGAAAAGAAAAACGAACGCCCGTCTGCCAGCAAACAGGAGCTGTGTTGATTCACGCGCTACCCTTTCCGCTGGTAAACGCGGAGAGTCGTTCTCTGTCATGGAAGGCAGCTCAGGGTGCGAAGCCATTCCAGCCTGCTGGGGGTCACCGTGCGAGACGTGGGGGTCTGCTGTGTCCCATGGGAATCCTGGGCTAAGGTAAATCCAGAAGTAGCTGTTGCCTTCTCTCTGGCTCGGCTGGACGTAGCGAGGGGTGCGTGAAGGCACGTCTGGGATTGCCTTCCTCCTTGGATTTGTTCCTGGCATCTCCGTGCCATTGGGTAAGTGACTTGCCCACAGGCAACGAAGAGTTCAGAGAACAGAAGGGACTGGCCAGGGCGGCGTGCGATGGTATGGGAACTGGGAGATGTGGTTTTCTAGTCTGGGAAGCCAGTCTTGGTTTGGGCAAACCATTCAGGAATGATACTGGACTCCAGCCATGGTTGGGCTTGGCTGGGAAGGAAGGTGGAGGGTAGGCTACAGATTTCAATGCATTTGGCTTGTGTGTCTCCGGTTTTTGATTGTTATTGTCCTTATAAGTCTTCATTTGCTCCAGGTAACTCCTTTTTCCTTCTCTTGTCACAAGTGGCTGACAGTTTTTTAGCAGTTCTTTGTTTTGTAAGGCAAGTTTCCCGTATGTCTAGGCAAAGCAGAAGACACTTTTGCTGGGTTTCCCCTCTTCTCTTTGGGCTGTGCTCGTCACGAGAGGTCACTGCTACCCCGGTGTATATGGTAGGGTTGTACAAATACATTTCGGCGTCTCCAAAAAACTCCTCCTTCGTTGTCAGAACCACCACATGCTGCACGGACGCAACTCGGCCAGTCCTTTCCAGGGAAGGGATGCGAACTGGCCAGATGAGAGAGAAAAACTCCCTGAACTCTGGGAAACTTGGGAATTGGATCTGATTCTAGATCCGCACACCACAGCAGGAGCCCAGATCTGCCCTCCGCTACTGATGTTAATTAATTTCATGCAGTTCTCCAGCTGGATACGATGCTTTGACATCGTTTTTGTGGTTTCTATCGGCCCTGTTACAGTAACACAAAATGGGCCATCGAGTTCCTCTTCCCCGAATTGCCGATGAGAACGGGGCTGTGCGACAGCTGCCCGGCAGCGCTTTGCGGTGCCAAGTAGAAGGCAGCCGGGCAATGCGGCTGGGGAAGCCGAGTCCCCGGGAGAGGGGATGCCCTTCCCAGTGCTTCCCACTGCGGGCAGGGCACTGCCAGGGCTGGTGGTGGGATGCTGAGCCCCTCTTGGGGAGAAAGCTGTGGAACTGCTCTGTGAGGAGGTGTGAATTGGTTTCTTCCTACCTACTAGCCTTCTCTCCAGGCTTATCGCATGTCTCCGTAGAGGAAGGTATTTCAGCGTGTTGATTAAACGCCCGTCTGCCCTGCTCTCCGTCTCTGGCTAAGAGGAGCCTATGTCAGACTCGATCTACTCAGCAAACGACGAGCACATCACCATCCCCTGCCCTGTTTTAAAAAACGTGTTGAAATCCGCCTCTGCTGCCTAGTCTCTTGTAAAAGAGAGCGGCAGAGCCTTTCTGTCCCGCAGGCAGGAGCTGGCTGCGCTGCCTGGCTCGGTGTCTGCAGGGCACTGGCTCACGGGGAAAGTGGCCGCACCGGTCGCCTTGTTCCCAGGATTTCCAAGCCCATCCTTGCCCCGCTCCAGCTCCTCTCGCCTGCCATTTCTTCTTCGTCTCTGGGTTCTCCGGATTCCTGGCTGAGGCGTAGGGGCCTCCGGAGTGTTCCCGTTCACCCTGGCCGGGCTGTGAAGATGTGCCAAGCCTGGCTATGGGTACGGACCGGTGACAAGGGTCCTGACGTCTGGACCGTGTCCTCGGCTCGGCAGAGACTTCTGCGTGTAGGAGAGCACGGCTGCAATATCTGGTTTTTTGACATGTTTTGATGAGCAAAGAGAAATGTTTCGTCTCCCAGCGGCGCTCAGCTGGCCGGAGTGGTGGTGTTTCAAGGGCCCGAGGTCACACCGAGATGTGGGCTTATCCAGCTCTGAACCATCGGGGAAATGCTCTGCTCTTTTCTGTCGCTGGTTCCTCTTTTCCCTTCCGGAGCAGTCTTTGCCTTGTCTTTTCTGGGGAGCTCGGGAGCTGCAGGGAGCAGGCAGAAAGCACCCCTTGCGCTGCCGGGCACGAAGGCAGATTCAGCCCGGTTCAGTCTGGGTTAGATCCCAGAAATCAGGGGGTTGATCTCGAAGTGGTGGGACATTTTCCTTCTCTAGGTGACTATAGTTAACATCCTCCATTTAAAGTTACATTTATTGAAAACTTTGGCCCCAAATGAAACCAATCTCTTCTGTGCTGTGATTCCTTTTCCGTACCACAGCCCTTTGGGTTTTGTTCGGGTTTTTTTCTTTCTTCCGTTATAATTGGGAACTATCTGGGATCATCCATTTAATACTGGACTTTCAGAGAGATGCCTCTTTCTGACCTTTAAATAAAAGGGTTAATGCTGCAATTCCCACGCTCAAGAGTTTCAGTCCTAATCCCCTCTCTCCTGCTTTGGAGCGTTTATGGGGTGTGCCTGGAGTAAAGCAGATGCCCTGATGGAAAATCCAGGTGAGAAAGGATTTCTTCAACAGCGTCATCTCCTGAACTGCTCCAGCCTTTCGGTGAACGGCAGATGCAGGAAGGTACGGAGCCTGGTAATCATTTCTGGAAGAACATCGCTGAATCTGCAACGTTGGTTTTTTTTTTTTAAACTCTGGGAATCTGAAAAGCTGTCGGGAGTTTTCCCAAGAGATTGCTGAAGAGCTGAAATGTGCCGGGCAGTAACGGGTTTGGCTCTCCGCTGCCAGAGCAGGAGCCGGCAGTCCCCAAGGGCAAGCTCCTTTTTTGTGGTGTCTTTGTCCCGATCCACTGAGTTTGCCACCAACGTGCACTTTGCCGAGACTTCTTTGAACAGTGGAGACAAATCGTTGGGCAGTGTGATTTGAGGGACGCGTGACACGAGGCCGCTGACCGCTGCCAGGCTCTAACCGAGGGTTCGGCTCAGCTTAATTTTCTTGCTTTCCATTTCAGTGCACACGTTGATGGTTTCTAAAATTTGCCACCTTGAGTCTCATTCACCCTCCCCCATGCGTCATTCCTGCCTTGAGATTCATACAGGTGCCTGGAGGTATTTTTTCTTTTCTCAATCATTTTTTTCTGGGTAATATTTAACTGCTAATGACACATCCTTCCCTCCCGGCCCCCCACCCGAGTGCTCCCTGGAAGACGCACGGTGCGTGGGACCGTATCGGCGCGTGGTGGGTAGAGCCACCTTATCGCAAGGGAAGAGTCGGGACTCGGTCCTGTTTGGGGAGCCCCTGTGGGCTTCGGGCTCCTGTGATGCTCTGCACCTGCTGCAAGAGTCACCGTTTTTTACTTGCGTGAATGTGGGTGGATTTCTTTTCACCCATTGCTGTGGTGAGTCTTGTAATCCACCCGACTCCGCTTTTCATTCCCAAATGAGAGGTTAATTATGCTGCCAGGTACTGGGGGGAGCTGCTGCTCTGCAATACGGTTCTGCTAATATCTCCGTGCACCGAAGGGGCTTCCAGCTCCTGCTGAGTCCAGATGGGCTGGGAATCGCCCTCAGGCTTTGTTCTGTACGATGAATTGGCTGTCCCTCGTCTCTCTCGTGTCGATTTTCCTGGCTGAATTGTGTGCATATGAGCTGCCTCTAGCACATAAGCAGCATTTCTGGGATGCAGTGGTAGAGGTATACCAATTTGCTGTAAAAGGTAGTACAGAAGTGCATCCAATCCCTTCCAGAAAGCATGGGACTTACTGCACAGGGGATGTATCCCAGATTTCCAGGTGTGCAGCCATACGCAGAGCTATTGAATCTGTGCAGCTGAAACGGAGGATTCCCAGATGCTGAGGGATAGAAAACTCTCAAGATCTGCTTGGGCAAAGCCTTCTGGTGGAAAAGGACATCCGAGGAAAAAAAATGATGTATGGTCGCCTTGACACGGTGCAGAGACCTGCGAGCTAGCTCCGGCCCCAAGGAAAGTGCAAATCTCTGCCGCGTTGTGCTGCACTGCTGGAAAGGGCTTTGCCGATGGCAGGGGCAAACGGGAGATACCCCTGACACTGCGTGAGCCTCGGGGACCGCCTCGCGAACCTGGGAATTGGTGGGCTCAGTCTGTGCATTATTTTGCTTTGAGTCTCGAGACGTGGTTCTGTGTCGCGGGAAAGTAAGGAATCCTTTCTCCAAAATAAAAAAAAGACCAAGCAGTGTATTGCACCTTTCCCTCTTTGTTGTAATAAGGTGGATCCCGTGAGGCTTCTTATTTGCCAGCTCTTGATTACACCACTTGTAGTTGGTTAATTTAGCATCTCGTGTGTGTACAGTCATAAGTTAAAAATGTAGAATAACAGCCTTCTAATAATAATTAAAAAAAGCTGCCAACAAAAGAAAACCTCTAGCATTCCTTTCAGGAGTAAGATGCAAAATTGTTCCCTGCTCTCTCTTGATATCTGATATATCATCTGTGCGTTCCATGTAAATGGCAGTTTTCTTTTAAAATGTTACTCTATTTTGTCTTAAATGAATGATTTCAGATCTAAATAATGAAGTAACTCCGTCTTCTGCAAATGCAACCATTGGACCAAATGATCTATTGTAAATGTCTTTTAAAGAGCTTTACTATATAATCACAGCATATTAAACCGACCATTTTCTTTTAGATGATGTATGAGTTTAAAATTTCAGTTTTGTTTAGCATTTCTGGATGGAGGGGGTTTTATGCATCCCGACTTCCACGGGTCTGCCTGGAAGCTTAGTGAAGCGTGCCTGGGTCCAGGATGGGAAACCCCAGACAACCCACCAGAGCTGGTGGGAAGCTCTAGATGACACATACGATATTTGTCAGTGAAAGAGAGGGAGTTAGGGTGTTTTAAAAAATAAAAAATTCAACAACAGGAATCTGAGCTCAACCTGGCAGGCCCCCCTGCATAGTTCTGTGACCCGTTTGAGCAGGGCAAGGTTTGAGCTGCAGGAGCTTCAGGAGCGTGGTGGTGGGGTTTTCCCATTTTAAGTTCAAATCCTGGTTCCGACATCTATTTCACAAGTGTCTAAGCAAGTCTTCTAATCCGAGGGTGCCTTAGATCCTGGGCTGTAACCAGTGGGAAAATACCTCTGGCTTGTTTTGCTTCCATATCCTGGCTCGTCTGCCTAGGCAGTCCTACCCTGAAGGATCTGGAGTGTTTTTATGATGGGAATGCACTTTGCTGAACGTGGTGGAGTTACTGTAGTTCCCATGAATAAGGGCATTCACACAGAGGGAGAGGAGAAATGTGTGTGGCCCAGCATTTTAAGGCAAAAAATTAGAATTGGGAAATCTGCAGTTCACAGCCCGGTTTAGACATTGCTCCTGGGCAAGTCAACGACAAAGTCTATCTGGTTCGTGTTTCCAGGCACGGCTTTCCAAAGGAGGGCATTCACGTCTGGGGACTTGTCTTCACTTCACCACTTCTTGTCATCTGTGTGAGCTGGGGGGCTTTAGCCCCTCTCGAGATACAAGCCATGCAGGTAGAATTACTGGTTTGTTGGTTGGTTTTTTTCTTGGTGCTGCTACTGCACGGTAGAGCTGCCTGCAGTTTGTGTAACTTTCTCTCTCTTGGCAAGGAAATGACATGCTTTTAATATGTGTTTTAACAACAGCTAAACCGGGAGAGCTCGTGCCAGAACCTGAGACAAATGCTTATATAAAGGCGCTGGTCTGACATCAGGACACGTCCTAACACACAGGCTCCATACAGAGCGGGGTTGTTTGCCTGCGGCCACGTTGATGCCTTAGCTCCCGCTAGCCAGTTTGAACTTGGGTTGGTTTTTTTTTTTTTTCCTCCTTCCTCCCTCTTTAGAGCCTCGCAAGGTAAATTCAGGCGCATTCAGGTCTCATTGAAGCACGTTGAGTTTTTATTACTTTCTGAAATTACAGTTTGCCTCAAACCCCCGGCGATGTTCCCCGTTCTCGTGGCTGGTGATGCCGCGGGAAGGTGAGCGCGGGAGCACGTGGCTGCACTGCCGCGGGGCTGTTGGGATCGAAGGTGGATGGTTTGCCAGGGTACGGGGAGCTGAAGCTGAGAAGACTATTAGAAGACTTTTAGAAAGAAGTCTATTTCCTTTCCACGCTGTGCCGTGAATGCTCCATTGATTCCCCCGCTGTTGGAAAACAGCAGGGAACAATGAAACAGGGAGGTTCAAACTGCTCGGTGTTGACTGCGATTAGACAAGAAACCTTGTTGTAAAGACGGGGAAGGTCAGGTTAACCTCAGGTGGAGGCAGGAGCAGAGCTGGAACACCGTCCGCTTCCTCTGCGGATTGCTCGCGAGCCAGGTCCTTGCTCTTGAGCTCAGTTACTTTTAGGAAGGGAGAAAAACTCTGGACTTACTTAGAAGGATTAACTTCTCCCTTGGATGGGAGTGAGTTTGCCGCTTAGGCTGAAGCGAGAGCTGAGCCCAAGTGGTCTGAGCTGAGCATCAGTCGTGCCTTAGCACAAAGCTCCTTTGCAGGGGTGGGAGGGTGGATGTGGGCGGTCGCTGACTCCTCAGCCTCTTCTTTTGCAGGATAAAGGATGGTGATGGGTCTGTGGCGAGGAATTCTTGCAAATCTGAGATTTAATCAACATCTACCGCTCCTGTGGGAGAAAGTCCTTCCCCCCTTATTCAATAGGATCTGACTGCCTCTTGGGCTTCTTCGATGACATCTTGGCATTTGTTTATGGGAATTAATGCTTTATATCTCTGATAATTTACCTCTCCTCACGCAGCTCCAGCACCCTGGTAGTGTTCAGGTCAGTTCAGCTCTCAGTGGCCTTTTGATCGCCTAAGACGGTTCTCACATGGCACTGCCCGTTTACATCTGCAAAAGGACCTGAGGGAAGAAAACAGCCCAAATTCCAGTCTATTTCTAAATGTTCTAGAGAATATTCCCTTTCCTAGCAGCTGTCATGGCCAGTACACTGAGAAAGAAAACCAGAAATCAAGCAAACCAGTGCTGCGTTTTGTTGTCCCATTCCTTAGTGGGTTTTGTGACTTAGGACCCTGCCCCGTTGACATTTTTGGGAAGGGAATCAAGTCCCAGAGCAGCAGAGCTGGCAGCCAGTGCTCTTCCTTAGACCTGGATAAGTAAGGAGGGGGGGAAAAAAAAAAAAATCACCTATTTTCCAACCTGTGTGTGGCCACAATAGAAGATGAAAATACTATCTGTGCAGCAGTGCGGTTGAAAGGATGAATTAATTCTCTCGTTGAGCTTCTGGGTCACAACTAGTATGTATTACTACTGGAGAAACAATAGCTGATTTTGTGTCTAGTTTAAAGCCTGCAACACAGCTTGATGCAAAGACTACCTTTTTCTAGGTGGCAAAGCGCTGAATTTGTGTGTCTTCCTAACCAGCACCTGCCTTCCCTGGCAGGGAGTGGGCTCTCGAAGTCCGGCTCTCCCGGAAAAAACTCAGACAAACCTCTCTGTTCCCCGTCACCCCTCTCGTTTAATTGCCAGGTGCTGCAGGAGCCGCTTGACAGACGAGCTCTGATCCCCATCTCGTCGTCAATGAGCACGTCGTGAATGAGCACGGCCGTTCCGCTTGAAATTTGATGGGGCAGGGGGAAGGCAGGACGGCTGTATAAATGGGGGCATTGCTACCACTCGCCAAAACAACCTATACGCTGTATCTGCAAAGGTGTTTTAAATGGAAACGTGCCCAAAGCTTAACTTTATGGAAACATTTCCAGCTCCGTAATACGGGGATGCAAAAATAAGGAGCAGTGTGTGCCCCCACCCCCGGTCCGGAGGACTCCGGGTGAATTCGTGGCTCTCGGAGCCGCAGGCAGGTGTGTACGCACAGGGGAAAGTGCCTGCCGTGTGTCATAAAGAAAGAATGTCCTGTCGTTGCTGTATCAAAGTCCAGTTCTTCTCCCCTGCTGTACAGCTTTTATTGAGCACTCTTGATTTTCCAGATGTTTTTCTAGACAGAGTGGGATCCAGCGTGGAATACCCCAAAACCGGTAGGTTCCCGTGGATTTTGCTGGACTTTGCTGGGTCCTTGAGTCTGGCAGCGCAGGCTTGGTCAGGGGTAGCCCTGCTGATTCACAGGGAGGAACGGAGCCAGGACTTGCTGTAGGTCCTGAGACACGGACCTTGG
>NW_009634694.1:0-8050 GCF_000690535.1 Cariama cristata | reverse complement strand
TTTGGCTTCTTTTATTGCTACACAACGCCTTAAAAAAAAAAAAAAAAAAAGATTTGATGCATTTTTCAAATTGCACCTTAGATTGTTACGCCCTGTCGGATAAATTCATCCCTTTTGTAAACAGGCGGTTCCGCTGACAACAATAAAAATTCTTTGGTTATAGGTGACTCATGCACAAATCGCTCCCCATTACCGAGGTGGTTTGAACCAGATGGAAGTTAGTAAGTATGAATATTACATGGCTTAAAATCAAAATATTCAGCCTTATTTATTTGGTATTTTTATTTCAGTAGCCGGAGGAGGAGAAAAACGCTTCTGTAAATCTGGAATTTGCACTCTCCTAGTCAGGAGCAACAAGGTAAAAGTTGGGTATGGCTTTCTCTGAATTACGTCCATAGACAAAATACTTGCTGCGCTTTCCCCAGCCTGCAGCGCGACCGAGAGCCTCTTCAGGCCCTGCTTGTCAATGGTACAGCCTTCATCAACGCGGTTTCGAATGGTCGGGTGGGGAAACAGATGGGGAGAGCGCTGATACCCCAGGTTCGGTGCCTCTCACGGGTTCCTCCAAGGCGTGTGTAAATCCTTTCACTGTGCTACACGATAAGGCCGGGCAAACTCTAAACACAAAATATTTCTTTCAGCGTGGAAAGATCTACGACTACAGTCGATGATCGTGTTGCTGAATTAACTTGGCCTTGGCTAAACAAAGGAATCATTCAGTCAGAGGAGAATGACCCAGTTACAGACTCGAGACAGAGTTATTTTTGTTTTTTAAACTAAAAGAAAAAAACCTGAACCTTTTTAACTTCAGGGGATCGAAATATTTGATGAATCGACCTTGCAGTTCTGATCCTTCGTACCCCGGCAGAGATTGACCGTTTTCCTCGCTGCAGGTTACCGATCTCTCCATTCCCCATCTATCTCCGAGCGGAGCCTCCCAAGCACACGTCGTGTGTTGACTCAGCTACCGCCCTCCGCGCCCCGGGGTCCTCCTTGCCTCCCAAATCTGTACCCTGCCGTTCCATGTCTTCCATTTGATGGATGCTACTGTGCAGAGACCTTTAGGAAAGCTTCAATAAGGGGGAAGGGAAGGTGCCTTTCACATTTGCACTCCTCTTTAGGACTGTCTGATTTCTATCCGCTCGATAATTTTCTGGCTGTTCTGTATCTTGTGCTCTGTAAAAGCAAGGCTACTAAGAACGTGCCACACATCCACAATATCCCAATGGAGTATAACGGAGAGCGGGGCAGAGTGCTGCCCGGTTGTACTGGCCACCATCTGAAATGGGAAACTCAATTCCAGTATCAGGTGTTGAAGATTAATTTAATTTGTAATGGATAATTTGAGCATATTAGCTCTCTGAAGCTGGGAGCTGAAATGGTTTCAGAGATCTGTTTGAAGTGGTATTCACACCCTTCTCAGCCTGAAGGAGTCTTTTAATGGCTAAACTTACTAGTTACATTTAGAGGACATTTGGAAAATGCTTATAAAATCAGTAAACATACAGGCTGCTCTCTCTAGATCTACCGAAATGTGGGAGCAGGCATATTTTCAGCTATCCACTCGGAGACTTCTCCTCTTCCAGCAACAGACCCGAGATGACTCGGACATGAGTGAGGTGTCAGTTCGAACTCCCTAAACTTTCTGTCATAGTCTCGTTGCCGGATTTTGTTCTGTTGTGGGATAGCCATCGTTTGCCATGTAACTTCTGGAGCTTCAAGTTAGGGGATTAAACTGTTTTTCTGTTCCACGTTAGATGAATGAAGCTATTTCAAATTCTGTTCTATAAAAGAGTTTTTAAACCTTTCCATGCTGATTTTTTTTCCCTCCCTTAAAGACATATTACTGAATACTGGGCACAGAACTCTTCACACTTATTTACTCAGTGATCTGAACCGCATAACCTGAGATGACAATCTAAAAATCCTACAACATTTAAAATACATATATTTATCTAAAACTTGTATAACAGCAATAATGTATAGGTAGTAATGTGTTATTGTGTTTATATCTTATTTTATCTGGTTAATAGTGAGCAGCCTATACTGTAAGGCAAATTGCTCAAGACTAGGTCGTAGCAAAATTTCCATTGACTTCAGCAGGGCCAGATTTTCACCACTAAGAAAATATCAAGAACCCCAGTTCAGTGAGCCTGCCCTTAGTAGGCTCTGACTCTTTAACGGGTAGTTGCCTAATTATCACGGTCAAATTTGGGTTAATATTTTATAAACTGACTCTTCTTTTTTTTTTTTTTTTCCTTCTGCAGCCGAATCAAGATGACAACACCTGCACCACTGATCAGTAATACTCAGTTGTCAGTAAATGTGACCACAAAGTCTCAAGAACAAAGTCTCTATCAAAGTAAGAAAAGTGGGGTGGTGGCTTTTTTTTTTTTTTTTTTAAGTGGACCTTGAACTTGGCAAACTTCAAAGAGTACAATGACAACTTTGTAAATAAGACTTTTTTGCCCTTTCTGTTTCCCTGCCAGGTTCTGGAGCAATAGTTGCTGCCATCGTAGTAGGAGTGATTGTTATTTTCACAGTGGTTGTGCTCATATTGAAAACATATAACAGGTATGTGGCCAAGTTCTAGACTTCACTAAGGTGAGACAAGATGAACCAAAATCACTGTTAGGCGTGCTCTCATCTAACAGACCATTTCAGTATTTGTTGCTGAAAATTTCCAGGAGAATCGAACTATAATGTGCTTGACTGTCGTGTCCAGAATCTTACCACTGTTAGGCGTGCTCTCATCTAACAGACCATTTCAGTATTTGTTGCTGAAAATTTCCAGGAGAATCTGAACTATAATGTGCTTGACTGACGTGTCCGGAATCTTACAGTCAGCGTTCTCTTTCTGCTTCCTAGCAATTCAGTCACAGGTTCTTGATGGAGGGTGCTTGATGGAAAGTCTTTTTAGGGATTCATGCTGACATAGGAAAGGTCTGCTGTGTGCGTCAAGGCTGCCAGAAAGGAGCTTGATTTCTCACTTTTCAGGGCACTGGGTTAGGCTTGTATGCTCTAGAAGCACTGATGTGCCATTTAGTATCTTTGGGATGAAATCCTGGCTTGCATTGACTTTTCAGACGCTGTTCCATGTAACCTGCTTCCGCAGGAACCTTCCCAATACTTATCGTGGGAGAGACCACAACACATGCCGGTTCTGGTGACAATTTCATTTTTACCTTTACAGACGCATGAGAGTGAAGCGGGAGCTGGAACCCAAACCCACCAAAACAGCAACACCGCCTGCTTTAGGGCAGCACAGCAACAGCCTGTCTCCGCATCCCACAGTGACTTTCATACCTGTGGATATCCACATGCAGAACAGATAACTGGGAACGCTCGTCCTCCCTGTGAGAGAAGAGAGATGGAATTCTTATTGACGTGGACCTGGGACTCCTCATCAAAGCGATGCTGCAGTTGGAATAGCAGCGAGCTGTTATGTTGTCTATAGATTGTGATTAATCCTGCTTTCTCCCTTTGGGAGGAAAAATAAAAGGTCTGGACCCTTTTCATAGGACTGAAATCAACTGGTGGAGGCAGACAAATCATCAGAAATGCAGTGAGCCTTCTTACAGAGCTCTGGGTTAATAAACCAAGCCCATGGGTTGGAAGAAAAGATGCACGCTCATATTTTGTGGAGCTTTTGCTTAGTCAGAGAGTTTGAGTTTTTTTCTGGTCTGCAATTTCTGATGATAAACTGGAAGAAAAATTTGGACAGGAAAGCTACGACTCAGGCTGACCCTGGGTTTGTTATGATTTACGTGAAACAGGTTTGTAGTCTATTTTATACATGATGGATAGTAGAGGAAGTATCAAAACTGTATTTATCTTTATTCATCTTTCATGTTTCTAATGCCACATATGTATGGTTTGACATAAGAGAAAAAGTTACTTTTTCTTTTCAAGTATTTTAAGAACATTTCTATAAACTTGGTAACCTATCCATTTCCAAATGAACTCAACGTCTAAGGGTTTTCACTCTCGCCAGGAATTGCTTTAGGTTCATTACTGGAGTTGTGTTGGAATGTTTTGTCTTACGCAACATTTGAGAAGTTGAAGTAAGTTGCTTACTTGAAAAAGTAAGCATGGAAAGGCAGTATAAAGCAATCGAGGCTTTATACAGCTACTCTGTGCAACTCGTATCCCGAAATGCTTTGTTCTCTAATGCAGAGTAGGCTTGAACTATTTTTAGAATTTTTTTTATTCTAGAAAGTAACCGAAAGTGATGTTGTTTTGCGAGTGTGATGATTGTGGGTGTACAGTAATGCAACAAAGACATTCCCAAGGATATTCCCAGCCCACTGAGCACAGGCACACAGCGGCTTTGTCAGACATTCAGTGGCCGATTGTCTCAAGTGTGTGTATCAAAGCAGCCCTGAAACAGTGGCTGACAGGACAGATAGGAAGGATTAGGAAGAAGTTGAGGAGTTATTCATTGTCTTAAATAGGAGTACGTGAGGGTCTGAGAAACAGCTCCACTCTTTGACACACACATCCTCAGTTTTAGGGAACGGGTCGCTTGAATGGCTGGACAGAGCGTGAAGCGAATGGAGCGGTAACGTAGCAGTCGGATTTGTTGTATTGCGAGCGTCCTGCACTGCGCCACTGCCAGCCGTGAGATTGGAGGGCTCCAGTCTGTTTGTGGAACTTAGTAAAACTGTTAGTAGGGTATTTTAACTCCTTTTTGGGAGCTGCAGAGAAAGAAGTTACTGTTGTCTAACTGAATTGATCACAGAGAGCCTCCAGCTGTAAAGCTTTTTGTCCTGCAGCGCTTCACTTGCGCTTCTTCCCAGTTCTGTCACACCTCACCAAGAGTCACATTCTTAAATCCCGCGGTGCCGAAACAAAGCTGACCATTCTCAGAGTAAGGTGGTGAGGGACTGGGGTGATAAGTTGATGTATTTTTTTTCCATAATGTGAAGCTATCCCTTGAACAGGTCATTTTTCTAACTGGTATTTTTGTACAGAAACCAAATTCAATTACTTTGCAATTATTTTTTTTTTTTATGAAACTGGAGCACAGTTCGAATTCCAAACTAAATATTAAGACAGCTGTTTGTGAAGTTTCTAAATCTTCTTGTAAATATTTTAATTGCCCTAGTTCTCCAACTTATTTTTTGTGGCAGGAATGATTGATATAATCATTCAGAAGGGACTGCAGGTGCCAATTTAATTTTTTTCTAAAAATGTAAAGGACTTGGCCTCCTGTTTCTGTCTCTGGACAGCTGAGGGTGTTTTCTGAGCATATTCTACCGTATCAAAATCAAAATTGTTAGAAAAGATAAGCCCCATCTTCCTGTTATTTTTGAACATTACCAGCCAGACATACTTCTAGAAAATTTTGTTTATTTTCCATTTACAGAATTTAAAACCAGTGAAGTTCACTTTGCTTCACTGAAGCAGATTAAGCAGTACTACTATAAGCAGTTCTAGATTGGTAGAATTACTATTATTGGCAGGAGAATTACTGCTTTGACCACACTAGCATTGCTCAATCTGAAAAATTCAAAGCGTGCTACTTTACCAGTAAAATTTGCCTTGTATTGGCACAGCCTGAGAGGCCCCCACAATCCATTCGGACTCCTGTCAGCAAAATCCGGAGCTTATGCTGACCAAGCAAAATCACCCTCCTAAGAAACAAAAATCTCTGTATTTCCACTGCACTACCACTATAACGCTTCTGTAATTTGCTGTGTATTTAACAGTTTTCCAGGAACAATCCCACGCTGTCCTTGTCCTGTCATAGTAGCTGCTTCAGCACCGATTCAACCTGCCCTGTCTAGGCACCCGGCTTCCACTTTCAAACCCCTAGCTTTTGGAAAAGCTCATCTTTAGCTGCCTTTGCGTGTAGACTTGCCATCAGGTAAACCTGCTGATTAAAAAAGCCCAAACAACGGAAAGCTGATATTGCAAATTGGTCTATGAAAGAAATCCTAGACCGTGTAAGCCTTTGGAGAGAACAGGCAACGTAAGTGGAATGTATTAATTGTGATTTACACAAACTCATTAGAGATTATCCATGAAGCTCTGCAAATTAATACAAAGTTGAACACTTTGTGGCACGGTGCCTCAGACCGCCTTTTTGCTCAGCAACGTGATACAAGCAACCTTTCTAGTTCCTTACGCTGTTCTTTGGTTATATTTCTCTCTTTACAAAATACTAGTGGGGCTGTATTCAGCGGCGATAACGAGAACATTTCGTCTGCAGGTCATACAAAGAAATACTGCTAATTTTTTTTTTCTAAGGGCACACTCTATAGTTGGTCTTGATTCCAAGAAATTAAACATCAAATTTAGCAGTGATTCAGTATTCTTTATTAGCAGCGCTGGATGCACGGGGGATCCTTCCACCTAGCGTGCATACCGTGCTTGTGTTAGTTACAGGCTTATATTTTTAGGTTTTATACATATTCATAAGACTTCCAAGAGATGATTAACATATTAACAATTTTCCCGGAACTCATTATCATAGGCAACTCCCATTTCCGTATGTCCATTTTAGTCTTTTTGGGGGTCTTCAGAGACATCTGGTGGTCTTTTACTTCTTCCACTCTTCTTCATCACCACGTCCTCTTGCTGAACTTTTAGCTCTCATCTTCCTTTTTCTTGATTGACAGCAGTCTCAGGTCCTGTTCTCCTAACAAGGTCCTTGGTAATGATTTAAGAGTTCCTGCCTTGAAGTGCAGTCCCTGATAATGAGCGCAACGTCCTTGATTTAAGGGTCTTGTTATCACTTTTATGCCAGATGTGGTCATGCACTGGTACAAAGTTACACACTACTACATACCATTGTAACAGGCTTGTGTTTCTAAGATTAACTCTCTAGTTCCCTTAGTATCAGTCTGCAGTGGGTCTTGCAAGAATTAGTATTTGTTTCTTGCTCCTGAAGGGCTTCTAGAATGAACTGCTTCAGCAGGCTGGATCCTTCAGTCTCACAGCTGACACTTTACTGATGCAAGTACACTTGTAAAATGTTTCGGTATTTCACTGCTGGGTAAGTCCTGTTCCTCAAAACCTCTGCAAGGTGGCTTCCACCCCTCCTGCATCCGTCACCCCCCTCATTTCAGCACGGAGCACGGAGCTCCACCTAGTGTCCTCCGCCCAGCTCACGGCTTGCAACTCCTTCCTCAACAGACAAAACCATAAAGTAATTCCAAGGTTAGTTGCCAACTTCACTAAATTTCAGAAGCTACCTGCACCTCCTTCCCTTTACTCCGCGGTGCCGGGACTGTTAAGTAGCTGAGTTGAACACTGTCCCGAGTTTGGCTGTGCAAATGCAATGGTATGATCACCAAAGTCTAAGGAGATAAAATGTAAGAATGCTGTTTGGGTCTTTTCCGGAGTCCCATAACCGAGTTATTTTCCAAAAATACATCAGCAAAACCATGTGTCTGTCACGTGACACTTAGTAATTAGTGACTGCTGACAAAGTGGGAAACAGCTGTTGTGCTCCAAGTATAATCTAACTTTACTTAAAGGAGCCTAGTATTTCCTTTTTAAAGGTAAAGGATATATGAGTTTCTTTTACATAAAACCCAGGGCCATCACTTTGGATAAATCTGTATTGACCCCAGTGAACTGTGACTTTACTCTCCCTTCCTCTTGCCTGTCTTTCAGCCAGGAACGTCCCACACGAGTTTTGCACGGATAAGACACGTGCCAGTTTGTCGTTAAGCGGGATGGAGGGCCAGACTGCTCATGACAATTTGCAGCAGGATAACTAAACGCAGGCCAATGCGTTTCCTGACCGGGCAGGGTGCTGAACACGCACTGCCCTGCGGTGTTCATGTACCGGACAAGCACTACAGGGCCAAAGAGGTGCGGGCAGAGGCCTGGGCCGGCGGCAGGGCTGGCAGCACGGTCACGGCCCCTCACAGCAGTGACCCCTCCAGGCCCCACGGCTGCACAGATCCCGCTCTCTTCTGTCGGGCCGCATCGGCCCAGGGACCCCTGCTCTGCCCAGGAAGGACCCGAGCTGACGTGAGGATGCAGTTCTCAAGGGCAGAGAGCCGGGAAAGAGCCGCTGTGCCCGCGCAGGGCGGCT
>NW_009634693.1:777-1008 GCF_000690535.1 Cariama cristata | reverse complement strand
CCTCACCGCCCTGCCTGGGTGCTGCTTCTCCTCCCACGTCAGCCCCGAGGACCAAAGAAACCCCGAAACTGCTCCTTAGGGTGCACTTCGGGCAGGGCGAGGGCTTTTCCTCCGACACAAACTGCATTTAGGGGACGATCCTGTGCCTGGCAGCTCGGCGGGGACGGGCGTCTCCCTCAGCATCACCGTGCTGGAGGGGCTGGGTGCCATCCCCGGGCCGGGGACGGGGGA
>NW_009634693.1:358-633 GCF_000690535.1 Cariama cristata | reverse complement strand
CGTCTTTTACACCGCCGGGCATGTGGTTAGGTTTTGTTTTGCCAACCTTTGCTTTCCCCAAAGGGGGGAATGAAAGGGCCAGTGTGCCGCCAATTTATTGTGCCTCCCGAGAGCCCCATGGCTGCTGAAAAAGCAGATGCCTTCTGCTTAATCTGGCCTGTTGCTATGTAAACCTCCTCCCCGCTTTGATGTCCCCTATAAATACTCCATGTGTTTCCAATAAACTGGCATTTTTATCACTGGAGCTGTTAAAGGCAGATCTGTGTCAGATTTGT
>NW_009634693.1:0-215 GCF_000690535.1 Cariama cristata | reverse complement strand
CGGGGGAATGCGCTGCTGAGCCCGCATCAGCCGGGGCTGAACCCTGCGCTGGCACCACCGTCTCAAGCATCTCCTCTATTTTTTATTTTTTTCCCCCCAGCCTCTGATTTTGTAGCTTGAAGGATGCGCAGGGAATGCAACGCAACCCCGTGTCCCTCCATGAGGAGCAGCCCAGAAGCAAGGACCTCCCTTCTTTTTGTTAATGTTATTTCACC
>NW_009634692.1:842-2294 GCF_000690535.1 Cariama cristata | reverse complement strand
TTTAGTCTTCTGTCAGTGTGTATGGCCTTGCTTCTTACATAAGGCCTGCTAGTGATCCATTTAATTAAACCAGGTTCATTTCCTGGCACCTTCCATAGAAGCAAACTGCCTCAAAACAACCTGCTGTTGCTTTTTTCTCTTACTGAGGAGATACAAGCTGGGATGTTTAATGCTGTGCTGTGTCATTAGATCTTCCTTATCCTAAATCTACACCTGCCTGTGTGATCAACTTAAATATAACAACTTGAAATGCAACATAGCTTTTCAGACTAGCATTTAAAAACCAAACCAAAACCAATGGCATGAATACTTTCTATGATGTTAAAAGGTGTAAAATTAAAAATCAGTTGAGGAATTGCCAGATGAAGTTGCAGTAGCAAGAACTCACGGAATTGAGGATATGCAGAATTCTTAAAATAAATGGTCACATGTATTACAGGGGGTAATAAATTATGCAGTGATTATTCATGCAACTGAGAACGAAGTCAATAACATGAGCAGAGAACTGTTGTTAATGTCTCTGCTTAAAGGGAAAAAAAAGTAAAAAAAGTACAAACTAGTGGCTTTTTGATTTGTCACTTCATTTTTAAATAAGGACTAAATACAAGCTGCAGTAAGACTGTAAACAGTTCATCTCATGTCAGAATGTCTAACATGATGCTTAAGGGATTACACAAGGAAACCTGCGCTGTCTTTTTCACTAAAAATGGTATTTTCAGTAATCTCTTTGAAAATCAGGATTTTTTTTCTTCTAGGAATCATTGCAAATTTTATTAAGAATTCTGATTTTGTCCAATAATAAACCTAATTTTTATATATTTGTAATGGTTTTAGTTGTAATTTTTTTAATTTCCACTTAAATTGAGGTACTTTTACAAATGAAAGAGTATGGAACTGAAAACTTCTCAATTTATGAAATGTTAGTGCTATCAAGTTAGAATAGCTGTCTACATTCTCCTTATGCCTCAGAAGATATGAGAAGGCTTTTCTTTTTTTGATGCGAATATGCCTTATAGCTTTAATTCTGTTCACTACCAGCGAGGTAAGTGCTATTTCTAGATTTCCAAATACCGTATCACAAAACTTCTGTTACTACTGGATGAGATTATTGTTGACAAAACTTAAATGTTACTTTGAGGAAGTTTCCCTTGCTATTTGTGTGTTAAATTTTTTTTTTTATTTAAAAATTTTGTTCAGTAGTTTTAGTAATCTAATCATCTGTACATCATAAAATGCATTTTCCCATTGTTAGATACCTCTGATACTTGGAAAAGTGATATATTTATTCTTTGTAAACTATTTCTGTTAAGTGTCTGGGTTTTTGCGTTGAACACTTTGGGGAGGTGAGGAGATGACAACTAAGATCTTGACATTAAATCTGTCTATTTGCAAGCCTTTCTAGTCACAACTTTCTATGCTTATCTTGGCTGCACTTTTGACATTGCCTTCTTC
>NW_009634692.1:0-823 GCF_000690535.1 Cariama cristata | reverse complement strand
TTTTATAGCTACCGCCCACACAGGTTGATAGCAACAGCATAGTTTGCTAAGAAAAAGGTAACGTTTTTTTCAGTGAACCATGTGGTAGTGTTGAGATGATGAGACGTTAAAACACCTCACTAAAATACAGGTAACTTAGAATTTCTTCGTTTTCATTTAGAAATTGATGTTCTTAATAATCTTTTATTTGTAGTGGCTGGCCTTCACCTGGACTTTAAGCTACTGATCACAACCCTTTCAACCTAACAGTCCAGGCAGTTTCCAGGTCATCTCACTGTCCATTTATTTAGTCCACACTTCATCAGTTTGTCTCTTAGGATGTCGTCACAGGAGACAGTGTTGAAAGCCTTGTTGAAATAGAGAGATGACATCCTCTCGTCCACTAAGCTAGTACTTTCGTCACAGAAGTCTATTAGCTTGGTCAGGCATGAATTCCTCCTTCATATATCTCTGCCGACTGCTTCTGATCAGCTTCTTGTCCTCATAGGTTTAGAAACAGGTTCCAGAGTTATTTGCTCCATCACCTTGTCAGGAATGGAGTTAAGGCTAACAGCTTGTAGTTAATCCAGACCCACCCTCCTTGCACTTCTGGAAGACAGGAGTTCCGTTTGCTTTTTTCCAGCTGTCAGGAACCTCCCCCGTTTGCCATGACAGTCCAAAATGGTTTGTAGTTAAGAAACTTGCCCTGGCTGCAGACCATTGTTTTTCTGGGAGTATATATAGGGGTAGAGAAAAAAGGAGGAGGTGAGGTAGGAGGTAAGAAGTTTCAATATAGAGTATTGAGAGTAGGGTTTAAAAAAAGTCAGGACATAAATCAGCAGTA
>NW_009634691.1:0-736 GCF_000690535.1 Cariama cristata | reverse complement strand
CTGCATGGCCAAGCAGGTGGGCGGCGGAAAGGGCACGGATAGGAAATCGGGCCTCGTCGGCTCTGCCTGTTTATGATGCAAATAAATAGGAAAGAGCAGGCTGGGGGAAAAAAAAAACCAAAACCATAGCCTTGAGTCAGTCTGTATGTGGTGCACGCCAAAATGCCATGGTGTCCTGGCAGCCGGGGAGGCGAAGGAACCGGGCTGGAAGTAGGGAGGTGGCAGGGAAGGAGGGGATCAGCCACGGCTTAGAGCAGAGACACGCCGAGGTGATGAGTGCTTCGCGGCAGGAGAGGCCGATAGTTTGTGTCAAAGCTTTTTCTCGTCTTATTTTCATATGAAATTTTTTTTTTTTTGGTCCTTCCCCCTCGGCACTTCTTTCCCCTTGGTCCAGAGGGGTAGGGTTTTTCCTGCTGCACGATGACTATGGATGCATGGGGAAAGAGAGCACGGAAACTGTTGCTGACAAGTGCTGAGCAAGCACAAATGATGGTTAGGAAAGTTGCATCTATTTACCTTTTGTAGGCTACAGAGCTAGTTGAGAGCAGGGTCTCTTCGGTTCCAACTCGGAAGGAACGGTCGATGTGTAATACCGTAAGGCAAACCCCCGGTGGGGTGCCGCGCCGCTGTGCCCTGGCAGCCCAGCACTGGGCTCGGCGCTGGGCGCTCAGGTCCTGCCCGTGCCCCGCAGCCGTCTGTAGGAGAGCCGGTCTGCCCCGACACGTTTAGAATGCAA
>NW_009634690.1:30029-34314 GCF_000690535.1 Cariama cristata | reverse complement strand
TATATTTTTATACATCTATATATATCTGATATTTTATATATATATATGCCCATATATCTAAGTATTTTCTGCATTATCTGAGTCCTCTTGTCCCAGCTCCTTGCTTCAGCTATGGCCAGTCCCCAGCACTCTGTAAGAAGGCACTGTCTCTGCTCCCTAAAACACATCGGGTCAGTTGTACATCATGGAAAAATCTCTCTCCCTGATTTCTACCTTCAGCTATCTTGAGTGTGAGGTTCGACTACAACCATACTTTGCATGCAGATACATACATGTTTTAAATAAGCTGAGGGAAATAAAGGCACTTTTGTTTTCCTCATGGCCCCAGATAAAAGAGGATGAAAAGATTTCATGAGTCTCACAGATACCTGTATATAACACACTAAATAAACAAAGAGGTTTTCAGCTATAAGCTTTTGAATATTTTTTCTGTATAACCTATATAACCTAACATTTGCCGATGTCCATGCAGGCATGTAACCTTCATGTTGCTTCCCATCTTCAGGCATTTTGCACTGCAAATGCCTAGCACAGAATGCCTTTGCTCATGCAATTGGCAGACATCTGCACCCCCAGATTGACTTCTGGCAAATCCAAGGATGTATTCAAGAGTAACATACTGATCTTGCACACAAGCGACTGCAGCTAACCCCAAGAAACCATTAGGGGATGACTACTGCCTGACAGTATATCTAGAGTACTCATTTCGTACACCAAGCGATGGAGAAATCTCCAAGGTAGCAGAGACCTGAGCTTGCAGGTAGCAGAGCAGCAGGTTAATTATTCTTAATGGTTGGGTCTACAAGCAATCTTTTCTCAGAACTAAAGCTTCAGGTAATAAACCATGTTTTCTAAATATGATTATACCCTTTCTGAACTCAAGATTATGGTTGCTCGGTACAGGTAAGAAGAACATTGGCCGATTAACTCAGCAAATCAGCTAAAAAATCCCTCTAACTGAAGGCTGTGATCAGTTAGTGTTTGCACTGTTATTTCAAGGATGGTCTATAAAGCAACACCAGGCAGAAAACAGCCACCCCATAAACAGCATAGGTTCATTAGCACAATAGCTGACATAAAAGCTCTACCACGCCAGATCTGACTGCCTTGTTTCAGGCAGGATTAGCACAGACTGGTAACAGATGACACCTTTCTTGGGATTTTTATTTGTCTCGCCTTTCTGGCAATGTTGTTGGCCTCTTGGTGCTGAAGATGGTGGAGAGGGAGGAATTTCAGCAAGAAATTGGTTATTACAGGGTGAATCAGGTGCCTGAACATAGGTGTTTGGTCCATTCTTGTGTCTCTTAGGGTGCTCGCTTGGCATTCCAGGAGGGCACACAGAGTCTAACCTGTCAGGACATCTCTTCTGGGTGGCTCAGGTACCCTTTGGCACGTAAAATGGCAGCAGGTCTCAGCTTAAACGCTGAGTCACTACCTAGGTAAGATATTCATTTGCTGTCACCCATTTTCTTCCCAAGTAGGTCTGTGTGTCCCCCATCACGCACAGTAGCTAGGAAATTCTGCCAAAATGTTATTTTACCTTTCATATCCTATTCAAAGACATTCTCATCATTTAAAGAAGCCATCTGTGCACTTTCTTCTCTCTGCTCACTACCTCTTGCTTCCCAAACATGCGTGGTCAAGCCAGTCCCATCAGTTATTAACCTTTCCTGCTTCCCATGTTGCACTGTCAGGAGGGCAAGTTCATTAGCACTTCAGCTGTCTCGGTGCGGATTATGCCCAGAGGCAGCCAGGAATTTGGACAAGACCTATAAAACTGGCAGTATATTCAGTATAACAGTATATGGTCTATTCTTAGCTACCTTATTTACAGATTCTTCCCACTGCTCTGACAAGAGCTCCCCAGAGCTCCTGCTTCTGGGCTTAGCACTGGCGAAGCAGTGTGGGTGTCTTCCCACAGGATGCAAACCTGCTCTTAATCTTCAGCCTTGCTCCTGCTAAAGCCCACTGAAGCCCACCCTCTGCCTCAGTTGGTATATAGCTGCACCCTTGGAGCTAACTTGCCAATGTGGAAAAGGTACCGTAACAAAATAATTTTGAAGGGCTTCCTTGCAACTGAAGGAGTAGTTTCTGCAGTATTAAACAGACTTATCCTGCCCATGAACAACTTTGTTTTCTCTTGCACTGACTTTATCTAAGCCCCTTGGTAATTGCATTTGCAAAATGGGTTAAGAACATGGATCAATCTGGCTGGCAAGTATCCAAGTCCCTGTAAGCACACCAAGAAAAACACAGAGGTCACATCTCGTTAGTCTAATCATGGAGGTATATTCAAACTTCAAACATTAAACACTGCCTCTAATTTAACCGGGATGTTAATCTACCATTTTGGGTATAATTGGTAATTTTAATCTGTAAAAAGGTGCAGTATCTGTATGAAGTTAATAAAAATATTCTGATGATTACTAAGTAGCAACTGATGTGCAGGCTGAAAAATACTAGGAGGTCATTGTTTGGGTTCATACAACTGGGAAGAAGTGAAAGTTATTACCAACACTGTGGCATTGATAATATTGTTAATAGCAGCACTCCAGAGAAGTCAAAAGGTAGTCCTGTTACTTTAAAATGTAGACAATATAATTGTTTTGAACTCAGAATGACTTAAAAGAATATAAGGAGTCCATGGATCACCAAATCCACTGTTTCCTATAACCTGTGTTCCATCACATAATCCCTTTTCCTTAACTGACCATCCTGTCTTGAATTAGGGTATTAACCCGCTTGCACCTGCCAGGTGGCTGTTACTTAGTCAGCCACCAATATGTACAACTGCCAACTTAAATCTATTCATCGACAGTTTTTTGTTCCTGTGCCAGAAGAGTCATTTAGTGAAACAGCCTTTTCCCATCTCTGCCGTTTACCTTCTGGTGTATTTTCTGAGCACAGCCAGAGCTCCCTTCAGACTTTGGCTAGGCTCAGATGACCCTACTCTTCCAATTTCCATTTGTAAGAGTCTCTCCATTTCCCTGCACAAGGCGAGAGCCCTTCCCTGTACCCACACCTCTCTGAAGTCCCCTTTCTGGAGCCCGGGTCAGAAGACAGGTGAGGCCCGTGGGACCTTGTGTGATGGCACAAGCACTCCCGCACTCCTTAGGGGTAACAACTCTGGTACACACCAGAGACTCCGCTTTTCTTTTCATGGCCGTGTTGCACTGGTGACTCATAGTCCTCCGAGTACAAACAGGACATTTTCCCTTTGGTTTAGTTATAGAGATTGTACAGGCTTGTTTTAAACCTGTGTACTAGCCTTCATACTTTACAATTGTTAGATTGTAAGTTAGATCCAACGTCTCAGTTTTCTCCCCATCTTGCATATATTAAACTTCTTTTGCCTCACCATACTTTCAATGCGATCATTTCCATTTCTGTAACGTCATTCCCATTTGCCATTTCGCCCTCCTGTTCAGCATCATCATCCTCACTGAAAACAGAAGTGAAACTTAATTGCACTCGGAGGCCACGCTTTGCAGGCTTTCGCTCTCCTCTTTTGCTGCATAGGGCTAAAATCTTCTTCTGATTTTCTTTGCAGAGTTTTTCCTCAGCCTGCTGTTTGGCAAATCTCGCTTTACCTCTGTACTGCCTGGCACCTGTTATTTCTGAAAATTTGCTGTTTTGAAATCGCAAGCCTTATTTAGAAGCCCTCTTTCTTTTTTTTACCCTTCCTTTCAATTTACTTGAAACCAGAGCAAGATCACATAAGCCAAAGTCATATCACGTAGCAGAAACCTCCTCAATAAGAGGAGGGAAAAGGGGACCTAGGTGAGCGTTGCTGCTGTGTAAAAGTTTCATGATGGCTCTTGTAAGCTTAAGTTTACAAGTTATCTCGGGCTAACACAGATATGCCTAGAGTGCAAGCAGTAACCCTGACAAATTTGCAGACAGGCAGGGAAACTGAATTGCCTCCTGAGCCCTACACATGTGCTGTTCAGCTCTGGCACGGGGCATCTCTGTGGGTGGCATCTGCAAAGCAGCGTCGAAAGGTTTCACCACCACCTGGGTGTGACTCACCAGAAGACAGATGCCCCACGTACCTGGATTTTCAGTCCCAGGAGCTACAAACCCAGAGGCACTGTGCCGCAGGGGGCTGTACACACAAGGATGGCACCCGCAATGCCTCTTCCACTGAAACAAGGTCGGACAATTTGACAAGCTTCATGAATGCAAATCACTCTAAAAAAATACCCTTTTTCAAATTCTGAAGGGTCCGGGCTCCTTGATTCCAATGCCAAGAAACAATAAATACATCTGCAGTGCAGGAAAGAGG
>NW_009634690.1:12778-29998 GCF_000690535.1 Cariama cristata | reverse complement strand
GAGGATGGCCGCGGATCCCCCTTCTGCAGGGCAGCCAGCTGTTAAGAGCTTGCTGCTTGTTATCCCCTTTATCTCCCTCCGATGTGGTGTAGTGAAGCAGAGCCTGCTGATACATTGCCCAGATATGGTGCCTACAGATGTCCTAACAAATAAACTCTCCTTCAGGACTTGGTTACGAGCATTTGAGATGAGTTCAAAAAGAGAGCCTGTGGGAATGTCTCACTTAGGCTGCTCTTCAGGGTGCATTTCTTTTCCTTCACCACCTCTCTCCCCGTCCTGATAATCACTGTGCAAAAGAGAGACGCAGTTTGTCACCCTGTGATGCTAGGAAATAATGAGTACCATCAGGAATTCTGCTTGTCTTCCATAAAAATCTCGTAACTGAGAGCTATTTTATAAACCCCTGTCAGTTCTGTGCCCATATTTCTTGTAAAACTACACCCACCAGCCATCATTTCTCCACTAGGGCTCATAATTCCTTCTCTCCTCATTCTTTCAAACAGCTACCTCATCTTATATCACTCTTTGCATAAACTGAGGTTGACTGATATCTGGATAGTATCATCCGCTGCTTTCCTGATTAGTTACACACACAGCAAGGGGTTTCAAGTTCTTTCTTTACTGGTACTGTCCTGGCTCTTTCTCCTAGGATAGAGGGGGAAAAAAAAATAAAAAAATCCCTCCTTTTCTGGCTGCCATTGCAGGTTAAGCTTTCCTGCACAAATCCAATAAATGTGCTTCTGTTTCCCTACGTACTGAACTTACCTGCAAAAGGATCCTATTTCCATCGTGGTCTTCTGTCTGCCACCTGCCTTCACTGATGGGGCTGCAAGGGTTGGGCAAGAGAGGCACAAGCTGCCCCACATCTTTTACTCTGAACTCCAGCACCGCTGACTCCGTCGGCACCGGCACTTGGCCCTTCGGAAGTTTTTTTAAAGAAAACTGAATGTCTATTTCCACGTTAGAATAGACAGGAAAAACACAAAAGTCAGCTTTTTTCTGACATACTGGTCTTTTCAGTATTAACTCGTACAATTTCAAAATGTCAACAAAGTTTTCACTCCTGCAGTATATAGTGAAGCGGATAATTTCTTTCCCGTAGTGCACTGGGCGAATGGCCCACAGAGGAGTCTCTGGAGCCAAAGTGTAGAAGTCCTGGCTGCATGGCATGTAAGGGAGGAACTTCCCATGCACTCGCTCTGTGTGGTGGTAACGCCAAGGTGGCCGCTGAAAGCTTTCGTGGAGCTGCAAGATTGGTTCTTCTCCATATTCCTCCTGCAGAAACAGAATGACGGCAAGGGCTGGCTGAGAAACACCAGCCTTACCTGGCTTCCTGCGCTTCTTGGGCACTCGTCTCTCTGAGACTCGAAACAGCTGGAGGTCTGGATGGATCCAGGCTAGAAGCTTATCGATGGCTTGCTGAAGAGTCTTGGATTGACCTGGGTCTGTGATGATATGGACACTAACAAGGAACGGGTCTTGTACGCCTTCCACAGAAAGTTCACCTGAGAGTATAAAAAGAAAAATACCCTTTAAGATTTGTAACCAAGTTGTCAACATTTAGGTGATCCTTAAAGGACAAACGGTCTACTCAGTCACACTGGGCTTTTTTTTCCATCTCCCTCAAGCTCACCTGCAGTAAACTAAAAATAATGTACAGAGATATAGAAACCAAGAAAATAATCAGGAGACAGAGACATTTCATCAAGCATAATGTAAGAATTGCTGTTTCTACTGAGGTAGCATTCAAAAGACGCTACCCAATGTGCATTTCAGTGTTAGAAAATAGCTGCCCCATACAGATGAGAGGTAGGAAAGACAAAAATACTGATGTAGAGTGGGGGTGAAAGGGACACTAACGATGTGCAGAATGATCAGGGTGGACAGTGTTCATCCCACCTTGTTTTAATTTGTGCCAGTTGGCTCAGGACATGGAAATCACACCACTGAACTCCACTCTTATCACCCTGACGTTGGAGTTTTCCACCCAGTTAAGAGCGTTTTGTGTCCTGGAGGCAACTGTTTTAATAAGTAAGGCCAAGTTTGTAGGGAGAGGTAATATCTTTTATTAGACCAACTGATACAGTTGGGAAAAAAAACAGACGAGCCTTCAGGCACACAAGTCCTTCTTCAGGAAAAGATATTACTTATCCCTAACAAATCCTGCACTGTTTATACCTTCAAACCATCAAGACTATAATACTACTGCTTCAAGGTGTTTATAAGATTAGGGAAGACTGGTAAAGGCACAAAAAAATTACACTTACTCAAGGGAAAAAAAGAAACCTCTAGTTCGCCTTGAGCATGTTCACAGGGGCTCTATCTGTTGTTGTCCCTGAAACCTCTTTGATAGCTCAGAAGCAGAGCGATGGCTGGTTGGAGGGCAGGGGAGAAATCGTCACTTCTGTTCTGCTGCAGTTGCGTGCCAATAAAGATGCACGTGAATGGAGATCCAAGACAGTTTAATAAATTATCCAGGGAATCTGGATAATTTTGCTGAAATGGTTCCCCCCGTGTGGTGTTCTGAAGCCACCTCCATGTCTGAGGCCCTGAGCCTGGGCACAAAGCCTAAACGGGTGAAGCCTTAGAAAAGCTTCCCAAGCTTTTCATTGTGCAGACCACATTTAATAGGGGAATTGTCTCACAGGCTGTTTCCCCTTCTATTGGCAATCGGTACGGACCTCTTCCTCCTCCCTCCTGGCATCAGAATAACATTCCTGTGATACTTCAGCAACTGCTTTAATGGAAACACAGTATTATACAAGTAGTGTATTTTAGTTGTCTTTCAATACAGAATAGCTGCAAGACCCAGAGAAAAGCTAGACGCAACTGCATAGCTTTCCAGAGGTGACTGGTAAACATACCATTAGCCTCAATTTAGAAGCTGCAGAAAGATATGGTATGCAGAGCAAATAGCAAGCATGCATTTTGCCTTGGGGAGATATAGAAAAATCAAGCAAATAATCAAAAATACAATTACAGCAGAGTTCTCATATCTCTGCATGAAATGGGTGGTCTGGAGTGACTTTGTCAGACGGTTAATTGGAGAAAAAATTTGAAGCAAAAAAAAAAATCTGTGTCAGTATATGGCAAGAGGCTTTGCTGTGGCAATTGTTACTGGTAGGTAATTCTTTGAGAATTATCCCCTGTGGATAGTCCCAGTGTGGGAGAAGGATGAAGCGGGTTTGTGGGGCGGTCTTCTCGTGGTCCTTTACACGGGACAGCAGGACAGGAAGGAAAGCAAATTGCAAGGGACAGTGATCTAATAAAACCAGAAAGAAAGTAATCGCCATAGCTACACAGTCATTCATTTTCTAAGACTGGAATAGAAGATGTTCAGCTCTTTTCTGCCTCTGTTTCCTTTGTTACACAAATGCTATCAAAGCCCGCAACAAGTGACAGGCTTGATATTTATGCATATAAATGATCGCAGCTCTGAAAGAACCCTGGCCACAACAATGTGAAGCAAAGTGCCATCGTTCCTGTCAGCTTCTTGCTCTACATTGAGAAAAAAAACAAAACTAAACCAAAATCCCTGAGCATGGCTTTTCTGCCCTCCTGTTGCTCAGCACGGTGCTCAGACACTGAATGGCTAAAGCATTTTTCAAAAGTGGAGCCCTGTGGGAGCCAGCCCCAGCATTAGTATTCTGCAGGCATCGCTGCCTGTGCCCATCAGCACCAGATGCTCACAGAGCCAGCCTCAAAAGACCACCAAAGCATGGCACAAAGCCATCGTTAGGAGCTAGGGTTATATGTACAGCAGAGCAAATCATCTTTTTTTTTGAGCTAGAAGCAAAAAAGAAGGGGGAAAAGTGTAACAAGTCAGGCGAGAAAGAGCTTCAGTATCTATTTTATGTTAGCAAAGATGCTTTTTACTGCAACACCTTTCATTATGTGACTTCTGTGCTTATAAAATGGCAGCCCTTTCTATTTTGGCAAGAAACAGAGAAATGTAAGAAAAGCAGAAATAGGAGGCAAGGAGTTAAGAGAAACTTCCCCTGAACTGATGATAAGTTGCAAATTGTTTCTATGTTACTAACAAGTCTTTTTGCTTCAACTGACAAGGAAGGGGGGAAACGACACCGTTTCTCATGACACAGTTGGGTTTGCCCCTGGCAAATTGTCACAGAAGCAAATGACAGCTCTGCATATGTATTAGCCTTCCTCTCTTACTAGTTAATCCCACAGAAAATATCAAAATGCTGAGGCATCTATTTGAAAATAAGCTCCACAGTTCTCACAGCCATTACATTTTTTTCTCTCCTGTGACAGAAGGGGATTAGTTCTCTTCGAGTTGGCAAAGCACTAACATTGCTAAGAGGTAATTACTACCAGGATTGAAAGAATATTTTACAATTCTAAACTTTTCACTTGCCTGTTAGGTAGTATTAACCACCCATGAGAGGTTAAAGCAAACAGTCAGCCCAAATGCTGGGGTCTGTCACACTTGATGTCCTAAAGCTGGGAGATGAAGGTAGCCTGATACTTTATGATTGAGCTTTGGATGTGTCCTTCCCTACATATTATTTTTATTCTGTTGCTGATGCAGTATTGCCGAGGGGAGAGAAAAGGAAGTCCTACAAAGTAGAAAGGCAGTCTTGCCCTGTGGTTCTTCCTCCCCTCCTTTCCCTGCCCAGAAACCAGGATCTTTTCATCAGAAAGACAATCTGACAGAAAGCAGTGGGTGCTGTCAAGTCTGTCTGTACCAGCTGCCTCATTTCGGTGTAACTTCACCGAAATTCAAGCTGCCTTGTCTTGGGGACAGGCAGCCCAGGTACCTGTCTGTCTAGCCCAGTTGCCTACGTCCCCTGCTGAGTGCATGGGGAGAGGTTACCACCTCTGAAAAACCTGCGGAAGATGATCTTGCCTTCCTAATTCCTTTTCTCTGCCCTCACTCTGTAGGGAACAGCGGTGGGTGCAGAGGACAACCCTCCTGGCATCCAGAGCTGCCCAGCCCTCCCTTGGCCAGAGGTGCCCAGCAGGACGGCTATGATCCAGCCACACAAACACCCATGGGGGAAGTGGGAAGCAATGGGTTAAGTGCTCCGCTCCCTTGGGATGGAGATGGTACCTGAGAGATACCATAAAGACTAGGGTATCTGGTAACACCGTCCGTGCTGCAGCTGGCCAGAAAGGCAGGGCTCCTGGCCCAAAGCAGGCACAAGCGGCTGTAACTTCAGGTCAGCAACCCTAGCAGCTGGGAAGCTCATCTCGAGGTACGGGGAACTGGGGATACAACTCCTTCTCCATGGAGTATGTATGCATTTTACTTTAAACCACACAAGAGGGAAAATGTCCCTGGAAGAAATGAGCGGAGTTTTCTCCCATGCAACCTGAATAACCCTAGGTTAGAGAAGTCTCCCTCTTGCATTTGCTTTTTGGCCCTCGCACACCTGGCTCCCGCAGAACGGTTACTGGGTTATCTGCCCACAACCTGGCAGTCTGCTCCCTCCTTTACGTTGTGAGAGGCCCAGGTTGCATTCCCCTTGGAGCTGCCCTGCATGAAGACCTGTCCCTTCTCGGGGCAGTGCTCCAACCATTTTTGTTATGTCAGGAGAAGTCACCACCTTCAGCAGTCTTGATGACATCTGATTTTCCAGGTTTCTCCAGTGCACTTGGCTGGAAATCCACTGACTGCCTAAAACCAGCCCACAGCAGAGCTTAGGAAGGAGATAAGTACCTGTCTCCCTGAAATGTCTCTCCTAACCCTGTGTTGGCCAATCAAGATAGGGACCTAAATACCTCTCAGACTCACCAGGAGATATTTAATGAAGAGTTACGTACAGGGTTAGGCAAATCTGGTAAGTACGTGAGCTCGGATGGAGTCTGTGGCAAAGACAGACTTTAGGCAGGCTGGATCCTGGTCCCAGTTTGTGCATGGGAAAGTGCATTTCCAAACTGTGGCAGGTATTTTTAACTTTCTAACCACCTACATTTTCAATTTTCTATCCAGGAAACTCAGAGGAAGTATTCAACTTATAAATACTTGACACAAATATTTTTTTTTTTAGCTGACCCGCAATATTGCGCTGAGAATCTGAACACTGAAACGTGAACTTCCACTTTCCCACTGCGGCATGCTGCTTCACGGGAACCAACGCCTGAACCTCTCTTACACTGTACAGACTAGATTCCTTTATCACTACATCAGGCAGTAAGATTTCACATTCCATTCTGACCAAATTGCACTACAGGAGATGTAAATCAGGCAATGGGAGAGGGTCAGAGCGAATGCGCCAAGCTTCTGAACGGCAACTCCCACCGAGCACTACTTCATTATCAGGAAATAATTGCTATCAGGAAGTAATGAAATAATTCAAAACCGAACACTACAGATCAGCATATTTTGTTCATTGCAAATAAATCAAAATATTTCAACTGTGGGAATGTAAAAAAAAACCAACACCACTGTATAAATAATGTCAGAAAAAAAGCACTATAATATTTTCTAATTGGAACTTCCCAGGATTTCTGTTGCACAGAAAATGTCAACATTTCCCTATTTCAATCCCATTCCAAAACACAAAGAAATGCCAAAATGGTAGCATTTCGCACTGAACAGGACCTTCACATTTTATCTGAGTCCATGGCAAGACTGACCGCTTTAGGTGTATTAACTGAAAGGCTCATGGGCAAGCACAAAGATAGAGGTTATTTTCATAAACAAGGAGCATCACTTTGCGGGCAGCTGCAACAGAAGCAGTTCCTGGACACCTCTGACAGCAGAACCCACTGCTAGGTCATGCTTTGATGAATTATGCAGCATCAATAATCTTTTGAACAAGCAGGATGTGACAGATTCACCAGCTCCTCCATTTTCTTTCCCTGCTGTCTAATAGCATCTGACAAATGCAGGGCTGCAGGATAATGTGCTTCTCAGCATGCCCTGCTTTGCACACCACCTCAAACTCATGAAGGATGTTCAGAAGCAATAAGAAAGGGGATATTCTGCACAGCACGGAGAGGAGAGGAGAAACCTCTTTCACGCTCCCATCAGAGCAGCATTTTCCTGCGGAGCTGCAGTTGAATGTTCTCTAATGGAGATAATGGTGCCAGGATGCTCACTCCTCCATCCATACTAAGGTAGTATAGACAATGCACAGCAGACCAGCATACTGACAAGCATGGCAAAATGGTCAGTCCGCTCCTCCAGTTGGGCACACGATATAGGCTCTCTGTGTTGTTATCCAGTTGCTTTAGAACCAAAAAAAAAAAGGTATTGAGCAAAAATAAAGCTGGAAAATTGAGCCCATTATCTGCTTGATGGAGATAAAAAGCTTTCGCTGCTACATTAATATGAACAGTCTTACAAGGTGTCATTGCCCTTAGTGTACAGCATGCAGCCAAAGCTGGGGGAATCAATCTAATCAAAAATTGATAATGCCCACAGAGGCCCTGCATGATCAAGCAAAGGTAATGGCAGATCCCATCACGTGGTACTCTGCTGTTAGACGGTGCGGCAATTGCTGAAACTCCCCACTGTGCTACAGCCCCCAGTGAATTCTCATCCCTCCCCAACCAGCTATACTCCCCTGACCTGCCTAAGGGTAACCTTTCATGATAAACTTAAGTTGCTGTTGGAAGGGGCCATCTCTTCCCATCTCACATCCTTCACGTCGCTGTGCACTCCTGCCCACTCCATTATGTTGGTCTGGGTACTTGTGCAGCTACACATCTTAAGGTGATCACGCAACTGCCCCCGAACACTCGCTCTCCTGTTTGCAGTCATATGGTCTACGGTGCCAAGATTGCCATCTCTCTCTGCTTTCAGAACCACATGATCCTCATCTTTTTCATAGCAAACACAACTACTGTGGCCCAGAGTCATCCCATACAAGCTTAGGTACCTGACAGATGTCACTCCAGCAAGAGGCTGGCTGTCCTGGGCTCCTCTTGTAGTCCATGGTGAGAGATAGAATCAAACCTCACATAAGGCCCATCAGTCCCCACTGTCCACAAGTATAGAGGGAACCAAGTAACTCCACTTCCATCTTGGGCGCCACAGCTATGCAACTAAAATTGGAGGGAAAGTTTGTAGGCCTACATGCTTACCTTGAAGGTCATTCTTGTTCTAGTACCTCATCTTGCTGTACCACTATGTCAGCGAATGAGATGTGCTTTAGTGATGAGTGGCATTGAAGAAATGCTCTTGAACTATGTGACTGTCTTGTCTTCCTTTACGTCCTCCAAAACCAACTTCTTTGACTCTTTTAGTCAGGCTGCTGACTGCTCATAGCAAGGCAAAAAGTCAGGGACTCCTTAGGTCACAGAGATATCTTCGGTCCCCATATTCCTCATCTCCTCATTCACAATACTGCAGTTTTTTCACATATCCCCTAACCACTTGTCAGGCAAGCAGCAGTTCACCCTTGGTATAAAGGTATGTGTGAGTTGCCTGTGGGCTGACTGTCCAGCTGTAGGTTAGGAGAAGAAGTAACTTGAAATCACGTTACAGCCTTTTTTCTCCATGGAGACAAAAGTTTGTCCCACTGCCTTTCATGCAGTTGCGATGAAACCTGTGGGAAGTTAGTGTCTCCATGAAGAAAGACGTCACATGTTCACATGATGTTCCCCTTCAAAAACAGGCTAAAAAGAAAGGGACAGGAGTGCCACATTGTGTTTCTGGCTGTGTAATCCCATGTCCCTGACACTACAGCCTTCTCCTTGCTGTATCTGTGTGTTCTACCTAGGCTTTATGGAGCCTGTAGGCATGGCAAAGCAGAGGCTGTGCTTTACTGTATATTAAACACCCAGAAAAAAAAGATCCCCAACTCTGAGAAGAAGGTGTATGGGATCTTAATGCAGACAAACTGTAGGGACCCACAGCGGGTGCTTTCACATCATGGTTACAACCAAGCAAACTGCTTGGCAATTCCTCACAAACACCCCCCAAGATAAGGACTTTTCTGCCAATGCTGTGGTCTTCTCCATGAGCTCTTTACTGTTGCCGCATGGTGCTCTTGCAACCTGCTGCTCTCCTCCCTCAAAATATGCTGCTGACACCATATGTTACATCGGCAACAGCAGTGTTAGAAATAATCAGAATTTCAATTAAAAAAACCCCAAATCCTTATCATGTACTTATTCTCTGGAGTGCACTGAAGTCTTACTTCAATACTCTCCTCAACCACAAATTTAGTTATTAACTTGCTGAAAAGCAAGAACCCCCAAATGCTGGTGTACTCATACACCTTCAGGGATATTCTCCTGGGTGTCAAAACTTGGCATTTCCCCTCTTCCCTCCTACACAGTTCACCACAATTCGAGAGATGTCCTGGTGTCTCAGTCTGCACATGTGTCCGTACCACAACACAGATTCACATGATTTGGCATCTTCAAGCTGTCTTCACTATCTTAGTTGTCTTCACTCAAAAGCCACAATCTACCTCTATGTGCCCATCTAGGGGCTCAAATGGCTTCATCACACAGAGATTAATTCTCACAGGAGGCTCAATACCCATAAAAGAAACAGTAAGTACAATTGGTTTTGATACCCTGAAAAGTATTCCTGATTTGTGGAAAACAGATGGCAATTGTCATTCTGTGTCTTTCAGAAACACTCAAGAAGAAGGAGTGACCAGAAAGCCCTGAGTGGGGAACTGAAGCACAATGGTGAGCTGCTGCTCGCAGGATTTGCCCCAGTGAGTTTGGTGATGCCACTGGCACAAATGAGCCTGGGCCATCAGGGTAAGATGCAAGATTTTATCTAGCAGCCTATATTGCTGCTAAATTCAGTCCAGTGAAGAAATACAGGGAAGATGCATTAATTATTAATGCTCAGCTATTACATTAATTTGTTTTATTGTTATCCTTATATTGTATGCAGAATTTAAAAAAAAAGGCACCTCACTTTTTAGGGGGTAGGGAAGGGAAGAGGGCCTGAAATTGAAACACAGAGACAGCAGTATTCCAAATGGCTTCAGATTTCTACTCTAGAAGAGTTAAGCTTTGCGTCCTTCCCAATCATAAAATCTAAAGAAAGATATGGAGCATTGTACTTGGCAAGAAACCAGACGTCAATCTTTGGTATTAATATCAGATTCTGTACAGAGTTGCAATGTATAGTAATTCAGTAAAACTCCCATCAGCAATCACCAGTAAATCAAAAGCCGTACAATGCATGTCAGCATTCAAACCACATCCAACATCATCCTGTTCAAAGTCCTTTGGTTGCAAGCATTGTATTTTCTTAAAATCCGACTCCTGTGTAAAGCTGAGATTCTCAAAAATATGGTTTTTATAAAAGGGCAGAAAGAACGTTGCCTTAAAAAAAAAACACCAAAAGTTGTACACTTGAGCAGCTGACAAATTTGGTGCAACAATGAGCTCCGTACCTCATACAATGCACCCTAGTTAACTGAGAGTGTGATTTTATGATGGGCTTCAGACAATTTAAGACTTCATTGCTGGCACTCTTCCCCCTACTATTCCCAGCTAAGTGTTTTCAGTGCTTCCCATGTGTCAGGTCTAGGTGCAAGTTGAAACAGATTGCTGAAGAGACTGAAAAGAAGTCCTCAGACAAGGAGTAGTCAGGACTGTGCCTTCTGGTAGCAGTCAGAGAACTGATCTGGCTAAAAATGTTAATTTTCAGGTAGACCTCTTCTTTTCAGTTGGGTGGGACTGTTGATCTGCTGGAGGGTAGGAAGGCCCTACAGAGGGATCTGGACAGGCTGGATCGATGGGCTGAGACCAACTGTGTGAGGTTCAACAAGGCCAAGTGCCGGGTCCTGCACTTGGGTCACAACAACCCCATGCAACGTTACAGGCTTGGGGTCGAGTGGCTGGAAAGCTGCCTGGCGGAAAAGGATCTGGGGGTGCTGGTTGACAGCCAGCTGAACATGAGCCGGCAGTGTGCCCAGGTGGCCAAGAAGGCCAATGGCATCCTGGCTTGTATCAGCAATAGTGTGGCCAGCAGGACCAGGGCAGTGATCGTCCCCCTGTACTCGGCACTGGTGAGGCCGCACCTCGAGTGCTGTGTTCAGGTCTGGGCCCCTCACTACAAGAAAGACCTTGAGGGGCTGGAGCGAGTCCAGAGAAGGGCAATGAAGGTGGTGAGGGGTCTGGAGCACAAGTCTGATGGGGAGCGGCTGAGGGAGCTGGGGGTGTTTAGTCTGGAGAAGAGGAGGCTGAGGGGAGACCTGATCGCTCTCTACAACGACCTGAAAGAAGTTGAGGTTGGCCTCTTCTCCCAAGTAACAAGCGACAGGACAAGAGGAAATGACCTCAAGTTGCACCAGGGGAGGTTTAGATTGGATATTAGGAAGAATTTTTTCACTAAAAGGGTTGTCAGGCACTGGAACAGGCTGCCCAGAGAAGTGGTGGAGTCACCATCCATGGAGGCATTTAAAAGACATGTAGATGTTGTGCATTGGGACATGGCTTAGTGGTGGACTTGGCAGTGCTAGGTTACCGTTTGGACTCCATGATCTTAAAGCTCTTTTCCAACCTAAACAATTCTATGGTTCTATGATTTAGTCAGTTTGCACTTTTGCACAAACCTTCCTGGTATCACAAAGAGGTGGCATGGACACCCAGTCAGAAGCCACAACAAAGCATCTACACTCAAGACATATCTAAAGAAAATATGAGATTGAGATCAAACCTTGAGACACGGCCAAGCATTGTCATGTTTCTGTCTCTGTAGACAATTAACAATATTAGCATCATAGCAAAGCAGCCGTTTGGACTTGACAGCAGTGGAAAACTATTCTGAATCTCATAATCCTTTCAGCCAACAGTAGCGTGCGGTTTAAACAACCTACCCCATATCAGCTGATGGAAAAGGGAAGCAGTAATAGAAAACATGCTTTGTCGTTGGTGCTTCATTCTGATCCCAATATGGTTGCAGCCAGGAGTCACCTAGTAAACATTTCATGAACCTTTTAGAAATTACAGATACAAGATTTTTTTGCCAAAACTATTAATCAACAAATACGTCGTACCAACAAAAACGAGGCAGGCAGTGGACATCTACTGCTCAGCAATGTGGCACGCACTGATTACCAAATGTCCCAGTTCTCCACTGAGCCTGCATAAATAAAGTTTCTTTATTTTTAAAAGCTCAAATTAAAGAAAATACACCATGATAATGTACTGCAGCCATAGAATGAGGAAACCTTACTGGATATGGTCAGAAAACAACACACAAAACAACAAAAACAGAGCTTCAATAGCTCTGGTCCAGTAACTGTTTAGGCTACACTTAGACCCCTCTAAATACGGAAATCCCAAGCTAGCACTAAGCCAGTAGGAAGTAATTTAACTATGGGACACACACTTTGGTGCATGCTAAATGATCCCAAAGAGTCAAATTTTGATTTGAACATGATACACATGGCTTACTCCAAGCTAAATACATTTAAACAGGTACTTCAGTCTTTACACAGGGAAGGGCATGCTTGTGGTTAATGCTACGCACTTGACATGCAAAAATCAATCTAGATTTGATTTCAAGCACAGTTACACATTCATTTGTGCCTGTCCTTATACATGACTGTGCTTCATTTCTTTTTTATCTCCTTTCTGGCCACTGGCCATCATTAGTCATGTCTTTAAGAGCACGTTTCCTCTGTACTCCTTATGCTTCTAAATAACCGTGTGCAGTAAGACCAACTCAACATGTCATCTCCGTAGGAGAACAGCATCCTAACCTCAAGTTCTCAAAAGGTAAAAGTACAAATAACAATGTTAACTCAGTATCAACATCTCCAGCGTGATTTCCCGTCAATGGTGCTGGGCAGCAGTGATAACTCTGTGCCGTTCCTGACATACGCAAGGGTCCATTTCCAGCTCCTGAAAATCAGGATGCATCATCTGTGGATGCTTGTGGATGAGACTCGGATGCTGCTGGGGCTAGGAGGGAGGATGGTGCTGTGTGATCAGACACCATAGCAAAACAGGAAGATGTTGATAAAAAATTATGCAACTGAGAGAAACTTAGGGACTGGAGAGCAACAGAGCCTGCTAATGTTACTCTGGGCTGATGACTCAAACTGAAATACAGGGAATTCTGTTTAAATATAAGAAAAAAATTTTCTACTGTGAGGGTGGTCACTCACTGGAAGAGGTTGCCCAGAGAGGCTGTGGGGTTATTTAAAACATGACAGGACATTGCCTTGAGCAACCTGCTCTCCCTGCCCCTCCTTTCAGCAGGGGGCTTGGACTAAATGATCTCCAGAGGTGCCTCCCAACCTCAGCTTTCTGTGGTTCAGTACTGGACTTCTCTAGCCCGTACGCAAGCATTTGCTCCTTCATCGCGGTGGAATTTGACGACAAGCAGCTACATAAACATGTTTTGCACGGCCAAAGACTGCTAGGTGGCATGTTGCAATGACATTTTCCTTCTTCACACAGCCCCAGTGGGAAACAGCATTGCTCCTTACCTCTAGCAGCACAACACAGGCCAGGCAAGATATGCAGAAGATGCTCGCTATATTTTCCACAGGAGCCGACACTTCAGATTTCACTAGTATACAAAACACCTGAATTTGCAACACTGACAGATGCTGCAGGCTAAGAGCTCTACATGATTTGGGTCCAATTTCCTCTCCCATTTTTCCTCATACTTTAATTAGTTTTCCTTTTATAATAACACCTTCTGGAAATGCAGCATGATGCTGGCAAGCCCACTGTAAATTGTTTTTACAATTGTATTTAATACAGCTCGTTGCCAGCCATTGTAAAAGCATCTCAGTTCTCTATGGAAATAAGAAACAATATCCTACAATATATCTTCATATTGCAGTAAAAGAATGTAATTATATCCTTACACTTATTAAATCACATTGTTTGGGCAAATATACTTAGAAGATAGCCAGTCCAGCAGTGCCTGGGTCAGAACTTAAAATAAGCAATTATGAAATTTTAGCGTTGTGACAGATTTTTAAAACCCCAAATCAAACTTAGCCCCCTTCCTGCTCCTAGTTAGCTTTCATCACCTTTAACAGTGAAGTGAAGGCAGCCAGATTTTGAAATAATACACAAGTAATGGGAAGCCATCTCTCCATATGCTGTTGTTAAAAGGCACCTATACATCTGCATAATACTATAGATCCTTATGCTCCTGTACCTCCTGTTATCTCTGCAACCAGGAAGGCTACATCTTTTGTTTTAGCGCCCGCTTTGACAGATGGAGTGTTTGGTAACAAAAATTCTTAAGAATTGGAAACGGGAGAACTTCTAGAGACACTGACTTTGCTCTCCTCTACAAAGGACCTAGTGCTTAGGCTGGATCTGACTCTCTGTTATCCAAGGATACATCTTCCTCCTCACATTTCCTTCCAACAATGCTTACAATCTAATAACTCGAATAGAGAGGGAAGAGGAAGATTCTTGCTAGGGAACATCAAGAAGTTAATGCCATGGCGGGGGGGGAGGTGAGGAGGAAGAGAAAAAGAAACAAAACAGAAAGAGTGAAAGAGAGAGGCAGCGTATAGTTACACACATGGTATGGAAGCGGTGTGAAAACCGTCATGTAACTGTGCCTTGGCAAGCTCCGAGCATGGATGGGACTGGTGGCCTAACACTGACCCCTCACAACCTACCTGATGGACTACATTGGCACCTCAGTAGCTTTTGATGGGTCCTCAGAACAACAGTGCATACAAATACATAATTTCTACTTCTAATGAGCGCCTAATCTCACAGCTGGTCTCAAAGTAAACACAGTTACTCAAAAGAAGAGCGGACAAATACAGCACTGAATCAGCAAAGAAAGCTAATGCAGCTTCAGGAAAACAAAAGATTGCCTCAAATTCAGGACATCGCTATCTTTTGGGCAAACATTTTTTTCTTATTTGAATATTGTCACTTGACTACATGCCATTAACTTACCCTAATTGTCTTTAATGAGAATTGCTAGGTGTCTAAAAAAGACTGGGAATAAGTCTGAAAGAAAAAGGATGTCGGTGTGTTGTCTCGGACTAGTTCAGGGTGCATATACAAACACAAGGTTTCAAGGGGTTTTTCACAAACAGCACATAACATAGTGCTGGTGATTTCCCATTCTCCATGGCCAGATCCAGCGCAAAGAGCAAATGTCGCTCAGGAAAAAATATCTACTATCCAAAGTGCCATTAGGGCAGCCTACTTCAACACACAGACTGACAGCATGGTGGGGGTTGGAAGGGACCTCTGGAGATCACCCAGTCCAACCCCCTGCCAAAGCAGGGTCACCTACAGCAGTTGCACAGGATCGCATCCAGGTGGGTGTTGAATATCTCCAGAGAAGGAGACTCCACAGCCTCTCTGGGCAGCCTGTGCCAGGGCTCTGCCACCCTCAAAGTACAGAAGTTCTTCCTCATGTACAGGTGGAGCTGCCTGAGTTTCAGTTTGTGCCCATTGCCCCTTCCCCTGTCACTGGGCACCACTGAAAAGAGTCTGGCCCCATCCTCTTGACTTTCACCCTTAGGTTATTTATAAGCATTGACGACATCCCCTCTCAGTCTTCTCTTCTCCAGGTTGAACAGACCCAGTTCCCTCAGCCTTTCCTCATCAGGGAGATGCTCCAGTCCCCTCATCATCATCGTTGCCCTCCGCTGGACTCTCTCCAGTAGCTCCTTGTCTTTTTTGAACTGGGTTTCAGCTGAACACAGCCAATGCACGGAGGTAAGACACAGCCTTAACACCTCACCTTGCCTCTGAAACCAAGAATAAGAGAAACCTTCCCCTTACCAGCCCTCCACAAAGACTGCAAGTTTTGCACGAGGACTCTTGCCACCGGTAGAGAAAATAGGATCCAAAACCAGCCCAGGGAGCTGATGCAGATGACATTGACAAAACACTGACCAAATCCCAAAACAAAGATCTGAATTTATTCTAGCATAGGAACAGAATACCAAACGGAAGAGAAATTATTAAAAAGAGTCATGCTCAGCAACCCACATATTTGTAAATCTGCCAAAAGAAACTGTCTTGCGCTTAATTTTTAGAACCAGAAAGTGGGCGAAATTCCATGGGTTAGGAAGTCTGCGCAACACAGAAATAAAATTTTAATATCCCAGCTCTCAGGTTTACCATGGAAGACTACAAACAACCTAAAAACACACCAGAAGGACTTGATCATTTCCCAGCTGCTAAATGAAAGGCAGGGGAGCAGGGGAAGGTGAATTATCAGCTTTCCAACTGCAAGGCAGGTGAGTGACAAGCCCTTTACCTCACTGAGAAGCACAACATGAACCACTGCGTGCTACAGGGTTTTACTAATCTCAGATGCTCTAAAACCTGCCACAAGCTTGCATCTTATCCCATAGGGCCAGTTTTATGTTTCATTTACCAACTTAGCTGGAATGGTACAAATGTGTATCCAGGCAGCTCCCTAGTGATTGCCTAGCTGAAAAATGTCAGGGGGCAAAAAGAAAAATAAATCACTTACTTCCACAATTATTTCTAAGGTAACGTGGTTAAATTGACTCCCGCGCTGACTAGGTATGGAATATTTCAAATGCCAGAAAATCACAAAAGTCTTGCTTCAAAATGCCCACTTCTGGTTTGAGTCTTTCTGATGAGCCATTATCATAAATGCAAAGATTATGCAGAGGAGGAAAGAAGCATCCCTCATCAAAACTCCTCCTCCCTGGTCGAAAATCATCCCTGAAACACATAGCTCAAAGCAATCTGAAGATAATTAAAATGTTGATGTGCAGAGACTGTTGCTTATTGTGCTGATCAACAGTAATTAATTATTTCTTTGTGATTCCAACTGTCTGTATCCGTATGCCACCTATGGTCTTTATATTTTGGTATTATGCACTTTGGGTGAAGGTCTCTTCTGTGCGTGTAAAGTGCCTAGCACAATTCCCTCTCATATATGATTAGGGATCCCTAGTGGTAATTGAAAACCGTAATTGAAAAGGTAATTGAAAATATAAGCAAAAAGAAGCTTAATATTTTTCCTAGATTAATGAAGAGCACACCAATGGGCAAAACATCCTAATAAGACAAAGCACACCTCCTGCTAAAGAACAAAGGGAAAAATGTCTATACACACCAGAATTCAGGAAAAAACCTCGTCAAAATGAATTTAGCACTTCTCTTCCTTGAATTTTTTAACCTTTCAAAGCTGTAATACCTCAAACCCCAGTATCCGGCAGACAGGTTTGCGTGGCCTATTTACTCTGCTCAGTAAGAAAAGGCAAAGTGGCACCCAGTCACCCTGACAACAGCCGGAGCCTGCACGGCAGAAAACTGCTGCATTTTCTTGCAGAAATACACACACTCCGC
>NW_009634690.1:11184-12755 GCF_000690535.1 Cariama cristata | reverse complement strand
CCAAAGTACTTGCTGTACAAAACCACAAATGTTAGATGAGTGCTGCCAGTAAAAAGCATTTTTGTGTTACCCGAAGCCAGGACACAAGGGCAAAGAAGAAAAGAATTGAGATGCTGCGTAAGACCCAAGGTCCAACCAACCCACCAGGCAGGGCTTTGAACTGCCGAAGTAGTACGTCGCCCACGATAACTGCTGCCATATGCTTAGGGGAAGAAAGTACTAGAAATAACTCATGTACACAATGATCTTCCATTGCCACATAGCAGCCGATGAGATTTTGCTTCTGATTTCAGGGGGCGGGGGAGTAGGGGTGTCTAGGGTTCCTGTATACTTTTGCATTGGTGCAAAGTCCTGCAGTTTGTTCAGCTGCTGTCATTGCAGCAAGCGATATAGGCAGCTGTAGTTAATTCACCTGCTAAATCTTTCTTATCCTTTTCTTGGCATGTCTGGGGAAAACCGTTGTCCAGTAGAGCTCATCCAGCAATTTAGAAGATTATCCATTTATTAAACACTGGAATTGAAGCCTCATTGGTACCACTGAATAAGACCTCTGTAAAACCAAATTACCCTGTAAACCTTCTGGTTTCGATAAACTCCACTTCATTAGAACAGGAGCTTCAGATGAAGCAGCTGTAGGTAATGGAGATTCTTTGCTTTTTCATTTACAACAGCTTGCTTTGTATTATGTTTGGGCCTAACAGCATCATTGATTAGACTGCTTTCTGTACTATGAACAATACCACTTGCTGAATCTTTTCCCCAAAGAAATTAAAATGGCCAAATCACCCTTTTTTCCCTAGTATCTCTTCCCCAATAATCTCTTCTTCAAATGCATTATGCACCCCCTGACTGCCAGCCTCCGACATGAAAGCATTTCTATTTTACTGAAATTCTTTTATGTAGCTGTTTCTGTTACTCTTGCACTGTTCAACCAAACCGACCACACAAACCCCACAAAATGCAAAGTTAAATACTGCTACTTGTGAAGCTGCATCAATGTAATTTGCCTTGGAAGCAGAAAAGACAAAGAAAGAGACTGTCCTGAACTTTTGTGTCTTTGCTGGAATGATAACACATCCTTGTACTGACAAATTACTGGTGTTGAAACACAGCTGTAATCCCCACATACTCTGGACAGCGGTGGCCAGCAAGACACTGAGATGACCACAGTCAACACGACACACTGCAGCTGCCACACAACCAAAAATTACCCTTACAAACAGCTCAGTTAATAAAAAACCAGAGACTTACAAATGTAATTTCTTACCTTTATTTGTAAAATGTGCAGCAGTCACGCAAAGTTGGTAAGGGATCAACCCCAATTTTTTAGAAGAGAAATACTTTCCTTACACCTTGCCTTCTGAACTTCTCTGCCAAATAAGCACTTCTGCTAGGCAAACAGCTGTGAGTAACCACCCAAAAAGTGGAGGAAGCTGGCAGCATATTCCCCAAGCCATCACCCAAAATTGTGAGCTGAGGGGGTGATGGGGCACACATCTGGTGTAACCAGTCAAATCCAATACGCTTTTACTGTCACAGGAAAGTTGATTGCCTGGATTTTGCCTCCCAAT
>NW_009634690.1:0-11166 GCF_000690535.1 Cariama cristata | reverse complement strand
GCAGGAATCCAGAAATCTATTTAGATAACACAATTTAGGAAAAAGCTGCACTAAATTCTCTCTTTCTCAGACACACACACGCACACACTGAGCAGATGGAGGAAAGACAGCGAGCTCCCTGCTAGTCACATCAGCTCAGAAGCCAGACATTACGAACGCTGTCTGATCCAGCTCTTGTTGAAATCAATAAAAGCTCTCCACGGAAGACCACGGGAGATGGAAAATAACCCTCTCCACACTTCAGCCAGAATTTGTGAATGAGAAAAAACTGACAGCTTTCTTCCCCTCTGATTTTCATGATACTTAAAAATCCAGATTACAAACCACAATTTGTCATCTGCGAATTTTTCATCTGCTTGCTTGGCATTAAATAAAGCTCATGTCTACGTGTGAATCAGGGAGTCAGGCATCACCTTGCACTTTGATAAGGGAGAGATACTAATAGTTGTGCATGAATAAGCATTATTGCATTTCAAAGTGCTGTGGATACAGCATGTCCTACAACTAAGAAAATGGTTGGAGTGGGCAGGTAGAAGACTGAAAAAGCACTCCTTGTTCCTAAAAAAACTTGCACTTTGCATCGGTGAGAAAGAAAGAAAAAAATAAACCAGACACCAGAATTCATCTTTTATCAGTTGGATAACCTGAAATTCAACTGGCTATCATAAACATCCAGTAGGACTGTGACACTTAGTAGAGCATCTATCATCTTTAAAATCAAAGAAATGCTTCACAGAATTTCCTCTCAAGTGCTTCCTTGGCATCAGCTTACAATAAGCATTCAATTATTCCTGCATCCCCCAGCTCTAATGACATTCATCACTGCAAACTCATTTGGCTGGAGGACCCATTTGCACTGGCCACACCATGTCTACAGATTTTGTTCTCATTTTGCCTTGCATTCTTGTGAGCTCCAATATTTATGACTTCACACATGGCTTGCATTTTGGTCATAAACATCCAATCAGCTTAATTTTCTATATTATTTCTAGACATAGATCCAAGAAGAGAGGCAACGGGGGCTTTATTGTGTCAAACTGAACTCCATCATAACACTAGATTGATGTTAATAAATGTTAGCAGCCAGAAAAAAAAGAGAATATGAGAATTCATTTCAAAAAAATTCTCAAAGTTATACTCACTGCTGGTAGAGGACATACGGCTGTACTCAGACCTGCAAGACAAAGGTTTTAGTTAGACCATATCAAATCTAAAAGAGATACTGAAAAATGTTCTAAATCTAACTCACATTGCATATTAAAATAGTTTAACGCCCATTTAGCATTATTTTTGTGCTAAGATAATAACTGGAACAGGTATTGAACACGGCCTCAGAAAAACTGGCATCTTGCATGAATTTTGAAAACACCTATGTAGAGTGAGTAAAGCAACGAGGGGTTTATCTACAGGTTATTCATACCTAACTTTAGGCATAAAAATTAAAGCTCATAAGACTCTCTATAAGGAAAAAACAGGCTGTTTCAGATACAGGTTAGGAGCAGAAGCCGATGAGATTTTGACTCTGCTCCTCATCTTCCTCACCTTATGTCCTCTACGTGCTGTTTTGCAGATTTTTTTTTTAAGAGAACTTCATTCGAACAGCAGAATTTTTATTGTTCTTTGGTCACAACTGGCCGGGAAGACACAAAATGAGTACCAAAATAGAAACATTTAGATGATAAAACTTTTTGCTTTAGGAAACATTTTCCTTTTCAAGATATCTCTCAGTAAAACCATACACCCATTGGTTCTACTTCAGCGCATACTGGATTACCCTCGAGAAAGTCAGAACAGTTAAGTGTTTTGAGCAACAGTGCAATTAATTTTGCAGCTGCATGTAACCCCAAACTCCTGAAAACCCCATTCTGGGCTGATTAAAACATGGCCCATTTCTGTCCTAGAGATTCAGAAATACTAAGGGAAAACAAATGTGCCATCACTGAATACTAAAAAAAAAATAATTCATTTCCACTTCTGAGGCTCTACCGATGGCTTCTGAGTGTTCGGTTTTAGAGTTCACAGTCACACAGCCTCCACTCCCCAACTCACTGGGTCCCCAAAACAGACCCCACTCACCAGAATTAACGTCTCGCAGGTATGCCCTGCAATGCCCTGAACGTAACAGGCAAACTGTTCAGGGAGCCCTAACGCAGTTCTTGGATCCAAACCTAAATGCTTGTTTTATATAAACAATTGCAACAAGTTGGCAATATTGCTTTAAATTAAAAAAACATGTGAGCCTTGACTCCCAAGATATTTGCCTGGAAATAGATACCATCTAAGCATATTCTCCAGATACCTTCATACTCTAGGTTCTCAGGCATCCAAGGAAATAACGGACATCAATCCCACATAACTATAGTGGCTGCTTTCAATTTTAATATGAACATATCTCTGTAGAAGAAACAAAGCAATTACAGTCATCCCCATATTTCATAGCCCTATGCTTAGCGCTCAGTATTCTGCAGATCAGATGCTAAGACTGCTGGTTTAGGTGAGAACAACCATGAGGAATTACCTGCAAGTCTTCTTCCTAATCCTGCTGGACCGGTGAAAGATGACACAATCTGATTTTTTCACAATACTCATGGAAAAAAAAAATCCACCAATACCATCAAGTACCACAATCTTATTGTAGCTTTTGAAAAAGGTCTGGGCGATGCTGGGGACAGGGTTGCTGATGGGGACTTGCAAGTCTTTCTCGCTCTCTCGTCTTTACTAAATCCTGCACCCTCAGCCACTTTGAAAACACCAAGGAGCAAGGAAACATCTTTGTCACACATAGAAGAGACCACAGAATTAAGTCATTAGTAGCCTCTCTCAGTCACCCCATATACACCTGCTACATAGCACCTCTTCCATGAATAAAATGCTAGCCCTCAACCAACCCCCCCCAGGACCCTTGCGTAGGTGGGAAAGGCAGAGGCAGTAATGACATGAGCAGAGCAGGAGACCTCCTTCTTCCCGCTGCTGGGCCACGTACACACCACCGGTCTGGCTCTGGGCAGGGACCAAGGGCCAGCGATCCCAGGGGCCGGCTGAGTAGTGCTGTGCAGGCCATAAAGCTGCACGGTATTTTCAGCAGCAAGTCACGTCGGTATCATTTGGCACCAATGTACATTTGGAAGGGTGTGAAACCTGTGTAATGTGTCACTCTTCACAAGCCCAGAGGCAAACAATATACATCCAGCTGCCTCCAAGCATCCCAAGCAAGGATTCATTCAGTCTGCACTTCTGTTTGAAAACAGCCCGGGGCTGTCCTTCGATATATCTGTGTTCAGCAGTTGGTGGCTAATTCAGTATGAATCTGCACTGCTTGTATTTCGGATAGAAGCGAGACAACATTTTGTCTTTTGCTTACTGAAGTAGAAGCAGCTTTCTATCACTTCACACTGTTATTTTATTACCCCAAAGTGCTGCAGGCACATTATAGGACATGGAGAATTAATGAGTCCCGAACCGAGGAAGTGGCAGTCTACGTACAGGCAGGACATGAAAAATGAGACAAGAGGAAAAATAAAAAGATGGCGAGTGAGAAAGGAGGAGACAACAGTGTGCTTGGAGACTAATTGCACAGAGACATTTTAATAGGCTTCAGAATTGTATTGGGGTTTTTTTTGTAATTCTAATATGGTTCAAGCTAATATTTAATTCATGTTTGTTGTATAACTGACATACACAGAATTAAAAAAAAGGATAATTAAGCTCAAAGGCTTACATCAACCTCAGATGCCAAAATGAGGACTGTACCCTCCCTAAGCTCCCTCTGTAGTCAATAAAAAGAGGTCTAAAGTGTGTCTTTCCCCTGCTGTTGTCTAGAGGTAAAGCCTACAGAAACCATATTCCCAATGTAGGACCCTCAGCTACATGCCTAAAACCACAGGGGATGAATATGCCTCTCTCTGTGTGCTCTCAGGGCCAACCTGAATCACCTTTTGTCCTCCCTCCGACTCTTTTCTTTCTTAGAATGTCTTTGTCTTGAATCTAGCCCTTAAGAACAAAAATAACAGTGTCAGTAAAATCCTTAATATTTTCAAAACATTAGCACAAACCATTCAGATTCATGACACGCGCTGGTAAGTGGCTTACAAAATACTTTTCTTTTCCTTATGGTCAGCTATTTAGGATACTAAATTGTGAAGTTTCTGTAAGTCTTTTAAGCTTTTGAGACTAGTATACTCAACGAACATTCTCTCTGACAGGACCGTGCATCAGAAAAATTAAGTACCAAAATAAACACCTCCTGGGTCATGTAGACTCTCTGGATATCAAGCAACTTTATTCCTTCCCATTCTTTCCATCCCTGTTTTAAACACCCCAAGTATCAGCTTCTATCAGTTCCCTTGGACGAGGGTTTTCCCATTAGGGTAACTCAAGAGTCAAGCAGTCATGGGCTTTAATGGTGACAGACTGGGGCCATACTGGGGCTCAGAGGTTCCAGGCCAATTACATGGTCTTGCAGCAAGCTATTTCCTCTGATAGATATTACATTATGGATAAAAGGAAAGAGACATTCAGGACAGAAACTGAACAAATGGAGGATTGTTCCCTTTATAGGCACATAATGAGGAAAGAAATGATCAAAAAGGGTATTGAAGCAGTGGGAGGTACTGAAAAGGAGAGCTCATCGCCCAGTCAAAAGACACATCAGCCTGCAAAGAATTTGTGCTCAATGGTCAGCCTGCCAGCAAAGAGGAGCTGTGAAGATGTCAAGAGACATTAAAATAGGAATGAGAGAAGCTTGAGATAAATGTGGGACCTCGATTCCCATTAGCGCCGTTGGAGGACCAGGACCGTGCGTTATCAGAGAGCACAAGATCATCAGGAGCACAAAAGATCCTGAGCAATCCTCTGAGATCAGCATGCACTACTCATTGCTGATTAGTAATACAGAGCCTCAAAACACCCAAAAAAGGGAAAGAGCCCACTGAATACCTTTAAGCAGCTGCTAGTGCAACTTCCAGTTACTGAGTACAGTATATAAAACCACTCTAAACCTGTTTCTTTGGGTAAGAAACATGGCTATGTTACATCCCTGAATCACACAAGCAAAGCAGCTACGCCAGCATTGCACTGTGCTTGGGTTACTTTGGCAGGCTGACCAGCGGTGGCACAGCACCACGTTAACATAGCTACAGCAGTGACATCTATGGTAATAAACAAATACGCTCAAGAGAACGTTCTGGGATCGAGGCCAATTGCCATGAAACAGTCTGCACCTGTACCATTAAAACCTCTTGCATTCCAAAACGGACTGGCAAGTGGTCCCTGGGCCATGGTAATGTGTTAAACAAGTCCCTGGCCCATGGTAAAACACACCCAAGAATCACATGGGGGAGAGCTAGATGGCCCCATCCAAACTGATGCCATCAACCATTTTAAGTATTCAATAATAACGACAACTCTGTCCTGGTGCTCAGGGCCATCCCCACACGCTGTTTAATGCACCGGCATGGCTGTAACTAGGGTTTCTGACCCAGGCAGCATCTCCACAAGGAAGTCTGCTGTGTAAAACGAACACACATCTCTCAAGTTATCCTAACACAATACTATACCACGATACGCCCAAGATCTCCATTACCAAGACTCCTTAATCCTTCCCCCAAAATGAAATTGCAGAAAGTTTACATGCTCTTCTGCTATCTGCATCCTTTGCTTGCCTAGGACTGATGGAATGGTACCTGCTGGGTTCACATTTCCCCTGCCTTCTCTACCTAGAGGTGTTTCAGATTTCACTGTTTCATATTAAGAGCCGTATTTAACAGCTTCTTTGCTTTCCCTCCCCCAGAAAGTACTTCACGGGGCACATGGGAGGATTTTATAGCAGTTAAAGGACAACGCCTGACTCAGAAGATTTAGCTTTGTAGCTCTGTCTTGGGTTTCTTCTCACCAAATTCTTGTGGGTCAGATTTAAAATCTGCTTCACTAATATCAGTCCAACGCAAATCTGTTACCTTCATTGTACTTCTACTCGTGTAATCAAGATGACTGCAAGGGAGTAACTCAGAGGACTTGTTTCAAAATGTCTTGCTCTGGATTTCTAGTGGAGTGATGAAGATGACGGATTCCTGTCACTCAGCTCTAACTACTACACTCAGGAGCTTATTACCAACAGGAGCCTCACATGAGAGACATCTTCATCATTTAAGCATGAAAGGTTGTTTGTAACCTTCCCCAAAGCATCTGATGATGATGTACTCATCCAAAGCCAGGGGCTGCGTCACCCTCCTGAGCTCCTGGTGTTCTTAACTAACAACAGAAGCAGCCTAATTTGTACCAAAGGTCTAACCTTGGCACAGCTACAGTTAGCTGAGATGAACCTCACCGCTTGCTGGAACCTGGCCATCACGGGTGTCAGCACAGACCTCCTGGCCACCAGAATGTGATTTAAAATCTGTTTCACCTCACTTTCAGTGCCTAATCCCAGTACCAGGCACTTGCAGGTCTGCCTGCCCTGGGGTTCAACCAAACAGCCTTGCTCCACCGAGTAAATCTGGTTAGAGATGGTGCCTCCACCCCAATTTGTGACAAAACAGCTCAACTCGATATTATTTGAATGTCAAATCAGAGACAAGTTGTCTACCTTGACACATCTGGAATGATGGATGTGAAAGGAAGTGAAAGTCTCAGCAAAAAAAAAAGAAAGAAACCCCAAGGTAAAAATAGGCCTTAAAATAGGTTTCAGCAGCAGTGATTTGTATTCCTCAGAGTTTCTCATAGATGGATGAAAAATGTGACAGGAGACTGATATGTCATATTGAAGGACTACCATACAGATGATAAGTGTTGAATCCCTTTAAGCTAGAAACATGTCATGAAAGCAACCTCTCACCCCAACAAACCATTCAGCTATTCGTTTGATAATTTAAGCAACCCATCCTGACTGAGGACACACATGAATTACAATATTCTTAATACTGTTACCTTTAAGTGGGGTACACCCTCTTTTTTATAGGCTGCCTTGTCTCTTGTTAACAATTGTATTTTCTGCTTTAGAGTCTCACACATTTTACAGAACTGCAACAAATAAAGGATTTTTTTAATCTGCTTAACAGATAAGCTAACAGAGGCTCAAATAAGTTGTGCTTTGGCCAGGATCAAACATGCAGCTAGTGAGAGCCACAAGGAAAAACAACAAACAAATATAGCACAGTCAAAAAATTAACATAATCTCTGCAAAATTCATTTGAGTGATAGAACCACAGCAGAAAATGAAAAGGAGGTAACAACCCCCCTGAATGATAACTGTAACCAAACAGTAATGGATTTTTGCTAAATATATGTTAAAAATAGCTGCTGTATGGTACAGTGTCCTAAGCTTCAAAATCTTTTGTCTGTTTTGCAATGGATTTCTCTATACATTGTTGAACTGTTCCTTCGCAGTTGCCTGCTACCAAAGAAACAGCATAATTTTCCTTCTTCCTAAATTTCTCAAATATTCAGCAATTAACTACTAATTAATTCAGTTTGCATCATCAATACTTGGGTTTAAACTTATTACACAGAAACCCCACCTTTGTACTTCAATGATATCTCCCCACTTTCTCAAAAAAGATCAATAAATTTCTTGAAATGTAGGTGGAAAAGTTGAAAATTCAAATAATTTAAGTTAAAAGTTATAACTTCTCAAAACTTTAAATGACTTCTAAGTAAGAAAGGACAAAACCAAGGGTTTAGGCAAACTTCAATACTATTAGTAAGCTAATGAATCAAGTGTGAACCCTTTAAGACATGGGTTCTTACAGCTGTCTAAGGGAACAAGTGAAGTTCTGCTGGGAATTGTCACATATATTGAAATCTTCATTAATGCCGGCTATCGCACTGAAGTTTTATGCTCAATTAAGGCATAGACTCTTGATAAATCCCAGAGAGCATTCCTATAGAAGTAGTCCTTGAACACAGCTAACATGACCAAACAGAAGTTTAGGAATAAAAAATTTAAGACTTTAAGTCCGAGAAACTACCTGTTTTCAACGCTCACTATGTGTCACTTGGGATATCAGTCCTGAATACAATGAGTTCAGCTGATGCTTTGCCCTTGACATCAGTGGCAGCAAGAATCTGTCTCATTGCTTCAAAATCACATGCCTAACAACTTCTAAAATTGTTTTAGTTTGCCATCTTGGGTGTTTCAGCCCCCCAAACTTTCGCACTGCTATTGAAAGTAAGGATAGTGAAATAACAGCATTTGCATGACTTGTAAAACCAAGAAAATTTGAAAATGAACACTTCTACAACTCATTTTAAGTAAATTAGTCTTATTTTTTCTAGCTTTTTGGGGTTTTTTCTTTTCAATTTATCTACAGTTCTTTAAGCATACAAACTTCTCCTCCTTGCAATTTCTTTCTTCCACTTGTTTTTCCCCTTGTTTGTTCTCTAATCGGAGACCAAAGAAAGATCATTTTCTTCTTCCTAAAATGTCAGGTTTTATAGTACAAATCCACTACTAAAATTATTACTGGAGAAAACTCTCTACCTCCCATACTTCTGGGCTAAAAGATTTCATTAGAAGACGAAATAAGGTTTTTATACTGAAAAGCACCAAAATACATTTCCTGAGAAGATATAATTTGTATGGGTAAAGTCTCTCAGACCAAGGATGGTCAAAGTCTTCCAAATCTCATTAATAAACAGCCAATACGAACTAATTGGCTTATATGTTCTACTCCCTTTATTTAGATACTTGACAACACCAGCTCAATCCATTCTTATTGGATTCAGGAACTCAAAATACACTATTTTTGCTCAGCAGCCTCTTTGCCAGCCCTGTTTACCAAGGCAAATGCAGTAAGGGTGACATATTTTCCAACGGATTAGGAAAATTAAGGCTTCAAACTGTAACCGATCTTGCCCGTAGTACGGAGCTTTGCCTGCTCTTGTAGCTGGACACCACAGCAAAACCTTAAGGAACATATGCCCCCATAAACTACTTGATACATTCAATTGATCAGCTGCTATAAGCAGCTTCAGCGGTAGAGGCTCCGTAGAAGAGCTCACGCATCATTACATACGATCACCAAGATGACAAGGGCTTGCAGTCCCTGGATTTACTACAGTCACTCTGCACGACTGTTCCCCGAGTGACAGAAAGGGACCACTTGATGGAAAACTGTTACTGAATTACTCTGACAGTTGTTTCTCCTTATATTTTCAGAGGATGACGGCTGAAGTTCAAAATAGTTTATTTTTTTTTCCTTTTACTGTTGAATAATTGGAGAAAAAGGAAAACAGCTCAATTTAGCAATAACTATGATGGGACTGAGACAAAGCAAACAGGAGATCTTCTGGTCAGAGGGAAAAGCAAGTGCTGCGAACAGTTGGTTTGGTGAGAAAGCTGAAATATAAACATTGTGAAAGAGACATACGCAACGTGTTTATCAGACTAAAATAGCTGCTAAACAGAACTAAAAATAATAATTGAAATGCGAAGACCCATTGCTTTTCAAAATAAACCTCAGTGCAAAGCAGTGCAGTTACTAATTGCCATATGTCATTCTTCAAATTCCTCAGACAGACTCTTCTGCTAACCTGCACTTTCTGGTGCCAAGCCTGGGCCAGGGATGCTTCATAAAATCATCAGCTTTAGCACCTCGGCCACACCAGACACCAGCAGCTGGGCACCGAGGGCTAAAGGCTAATGTCACCAGCTGAGTCAAATCTTTCCAAGTGCCCCTCCCAAGGAACGCCAGGTTTTTCTATTCCAGATAAATGCAGCAAATTCAGAGCGACTTGACCCATCACGGATTTTTTGAGCTTTGCACTACCCATGAATTCTCTGGTTATTTTGTCTTCCTTTTACCCTCATTCTCCAAAGACGAATAAAACCCTGTTGTCCCAATATCTAGAAAGAAGGCCTGGATTTTTTCCTTTAAGCTCATGTCATATAAAATATTTTAAGAATTTCACCGTTAGGTGTGTCCACAATACAATGTGATGGAAAAAGTCCTTAACTTCTCAGACCACAGAAGCGACAAAAAAAATTGATTTGAATCAATAGCTGGGTGTATGAAAAAGATTACCATATTCCATCTCCACTTTTTTTTTTTTAAATTTGTAATATTGCTACTTCAGTTTTGGTACTGTGCACCTGACACTGCTTTGCAAAGAAGAATTAGCTTTACAGTTTTGCAACAGTCAGACTAGAGACCAAAGGAGATACACCAGACAAGGAGCTGGGAGAAAAACAACTGGGAAAGCAAGGAGGGAGAAGAATGAAGACCTAAGGAAGAACAATGTTAACATGAGTGGGCAACCTCCTTTTGTCGCTCTGGAGCCACAGAAGGAGCAAAGGCTCACTGTTGTTCCTGACAAGATGACACAGCAGCAGCATGTAGGATGGGCTGGAAAGCCCTTCCCTCTCTCTCCCCCAGAGATGAGCTGACAGTGGGAGCTGAATGGGGGATCCCATGGATCACCCTTGCAGCTCCATGATCTTAGGAGAAGTCATCCAGCTAATGAACACAGCACACCTCTGGCAGCGAGGTCACAAAGTCAGAAAAAAAAGTAATTTTCCTTGACTCTGATATGACACTTACAGGTTGGACAGCACTTCATAGGTCAGGATGATGAGTATCATGACAACAGCAGCCCAACTGCAGGGCGCCTACACATCTAACCTGCCTTTGTGGGTGGCTCTCTGATGGTCCTTCTAAGGTGTCAGCTCCGTCTGCCTGATGCTGGCTGGGTGTCGCTGCCACAAGCACAGCACAGGTATCTGGGCACGCTTCCAGACTCTCCTCAACACAAGTTATCCTGGGATACAGGGATGGTGCGGCACTAAGCCCTGACCAATGTGTCCACAGCCCATAAATCACAGCGCTGGGCCTCACCGTTGTGGCACCACAACTTGCTTTGGAGCTGAAACTTAAAGCCCATGGCCACAAACTCTTAGTATCTTCCTCCCCATGTATAGAAGGAGGATGATGGGGAGCTTTCCCCTACTCAACCGAAAGAGAAGGTAAGCTCCCCGGGGCTTTCCAAGCACGGTAATTCCCTGGGACAGGAGCGCTCCCCGTCTCCCCAGGGGATCACACAGGATCCCCAACCCCGGGATGGAAGGAGGAAAGGGAACATCGCGCTGAGCCGGGTGCTGCCCGGGGTGCACTCCCGACTGCCGGAGGGAGGCTCTGCCCGGGAGACGAACCCGCACCCCCCGGCCCAGCCCCA
>NW_009634689.1:57924-59957 GCF_000690535.1 Cariama cristata | reverse complement strand
GTTTGTTGCCCATGCTGCATGCGTTGGTGATGATTGCAGATCTAGAAAAAGTGGCCTTCTTCAGTCAAGAAAAGAGACAACAACCTTTCAAGTACATAAAATGGAGTTGAAAAGATCCTATTTTTCATGGCCAGGATAGATAAAATAAGAATTACAGGAAGGAGGATTCACTTTTGATGTAAGGGAAAGCTTCTTCCAAGTTCAGTAGCAGATTGCCTGGCAAAGTCTTGGAGTCTCCATTCTGGAGATCCTTAAGAGCTTTATCTAACAAATTAGGCTAATTTGCTTTGGGATTAAAGTCCTTTCCAGTGTGATTCTCTAGGATTGTATGAAATCAGGTGTAACTGCATAGTGCATCTGCAATGTCCCTGGAGATCTATAAATAAAAAGCCTTCTATAGTAACTCCATAGTATTACTGCAGTGATGTATGTGAGTGGAGAGGCATTATACATAAATTAGTTCTACACCACTGAAAATCAGTAACATCCAGATTTTAAAAAATCTAATTACAAGTCAATTCTACTGTCTTCCATTAATACTGTATACTCTGTCTAGGGGATGTGAAAGTCATACAGTTTATTTTCTCCATCGATAAAGGTACAGGTAGATTACTCAAACAGAACAATCATCATTCTGGCTGTAAGGTTAATTATTACTTTGACAGACTCTCAGAACAGTTGAAGTAGGAAGGCAGCTCTGGTGATCATCTAATCCAGCCCTGCAGTGCAGAGCAGGGCCAGCAAGGGCAGGGGGCTCAGGGCTGTGTCCAGTCAGGTTTTGAATATCACAGAGTCACAGAATGGTTTGGTTGGAAGGGATCTTAAAGATCATCTAGTTCCAACACCTCTGCCATGGACAGCGACACCTACTAGACCAGGTTGTATCTCTGAGGTTATTCAAAATATCCTTGAGACTCCTCACACTCTCTGTTCCTGTTGCAGGATTTGACCACTCTCACAATAAAAAGTCTTTTACGTTTAAATGGAATTTCTTGTGTTTCCATTTGTGCCCATTGACTCTTGTCTGGTCAGTGAGCATCACTGGGAAAGGTTTGCCTCCATCTTTTTTAACCTCCTCATCAGGTATTTACACACATTTGTAAGATTCATACCATACATGAGAAAAGTGATCATCTCATCACCTTGAAGACACACAGGGTGAGCACTGCAGGCTAACAGTCATCATTTATGTAAAGTGCAGGGACTGTGAGGTGGGATCAGACCTTAAATCCAGCTTCTGTGATATCGCTTCACTAGTACTATTGGTATCAGATTCTCCAGCATAGGAGGCAGAGAAAATGTAATTTTTTTAATAAGCTGTGCAGGCAGGACGGGTCTTGTCTCCCTTTCTGATGTACGCTATGGCCAGCTGCAAGAGCGCCATAGGGGTGTGAGAAAGCTGTCCAGGTTTGTGAAGTGTCTTGTGACAAGTGTGAGGGCTAATGGGGGAGACCTGCCTTCATTTAAACCCCAAACCAGTCCACCTTTCTTATTTTTCCAGATATATCCCTAAAGGCTTTAACAGTGTGTGCTACTGGAATAAACAACTGCATATGAAGTTACGCATATGCGTATTTTTGCTTATGATTAGAAGTGTCTCAGCCTTTATAAAATAACTAAATTCTTTGTTTCACTCATTCCTGTAACAGGAAGTTCCACAAGCTCATTTCTCTGTATGTCAGGAGTGTTTCAAATGTAATATAATTGTGCTGAAATATCAGCTCTTGAGTTAGTTGTGTGGTTTTTTTCCCCTTGTTTTTGGTGTTTAAGAAAGAACTGCTTTTTCTTTGCTCATATAAAATTCTTGCTAGATTAAAAAATGACCTGGTTTTCAAACTGTATGAGTCTATCTGCCATAGAAATGAGCCGCAGAAATTTGGATTCCATGATGCAGAAACAATATGTCCATACTTCTCCCTTTGTCAGGTCCCAGAGTTTCATGCTGGGATGGATGTTCTCTACCAGCACTTACTAACAGTCCAATTACTTAGTGATAAATGTGTTGTTCTGGTGATAAAAATCACAGCACCTCT
>NW_009634689.1:0-57903 GCF_000690535.1 Cariama cristata | reverse complement strand
TTTTCTCCAAGCCAAGGAATAAAGTACAATCGTTTTAACTTACTCTCAAAGGATTTTTTTCTCCTTTTTCATGAAATTTTATAGCTTTTTTCCTTGATTTTAGGTACATCTATTCTTGAAATTCTTATGCACAGTGCTGCTTGCTGCAACGTATGGAACAGCTGCTATTTTTATTTACTATAGATTAAACTTTCCATCCTATTATACTGAAGAGTTATACGTAATTTGTTATTTGCACTTGGAAACCCCTCTGTGAAGTAGACTAACTAATATCCTCATTTTATAGCTGAGAAAACATAACCTTAGAAAGCCCGAGCGGCTTTCCCGAGATCATGCCGAGAGGCAGTGGCCCTGCAGCCCTATGAGTAGCTCCCCTTCATCTGCTTAATGTTGGGGAGCTGAGCGCTGTCCCGTGGGATCCAGCAGAGCCTGGCTCCCTGCTCACTGTGTGTACAATATGCCACTCTTTACAATTATGTCAATAAATTTTCCAGACTTTCAAGTTACTTTGTTTTACTGCCTTTATTCACATTTGTCTCATAATCACAATAACAGGACAGGTGTGCTGCTTTTCTCGGCAGTGATCCTGGTCCCCTGACGGAGCCAACTCCCCGGCCTTTGACCTCCAAATTTATCCTCTCAGGAAACCGGTTTACTGCCTTGCAAAACAGCACACCCCTACGATTAGCACTTAATTACAGTCAAGCCAGTAGCAGCTCTGCTAAAGTTAAGTTGACTTTTTGTATACGGATCGTATTTTTGCATGAGTTTAAGTTTCTGGCAATCAGGTTGCCTCATGTTGAGAGCCTATAGACAAATGCATTTTATTACCTGTTATATGCATCTGTGTATGTTAGCTACAGAAAAATCAGGACAGCTATTCAGTCAGTTTTACTTACCTTGTTCTTTCTTCTTCCAACATTTCAAAAAATATACAAGGCACCCTGATTCATAATCCTATTTAGGCACCGCTCAGACAGGACTGTGTGTGCTTTAATTTGTGCAGCAGACAATTATCACTTTACAAACATAGTGCAAACTCACTGGAATATTACCATATGGGCCCTTAAAAAATTAAAATCTGTGTCAGTCAGAACTTTGAAACAGATACCCTTTCCTCAGTCCAGGATCTCAGTCAAGATATAAACATCACCAAGTTAAAAGAAAAAAAAACTGCTAGAAATTCTGAAAGTAGGAATCTTAATAACATTTTAAAGTGTTTTTGGAAATGTCTAATACAACTCATAAAGAAAAGTTAAAAAGCTACTAATGAGCATTTCAGATCCATTTCTAAAAGTATCAACTCTAATTTCTGTTCTTTTGAAAGAACTTTGCAACATTATGAATTAATATCTGACAAAAATATCTCAGAGGGAACAAAAAAATAATGATACTGTAGCCTCCAGTTTATATTACATTACTAAAAATATGAAAAAAAAAATTGTTGCCCCAGAGACTTGGAAGACATTCAGATACAGTAGAGCTGGGTGTGACATGAGAAGACAGATAGATTAGACAGATAGGACTGAACCAGTGAAGAAACTTTTAGATATTCAGCTATCCAGTGTAATATCCAGTCTGCTGATTGAAGGCTCTACAACTCATAATGAGTTCATATCGTAAGGCTCATTTCATAGCATGATAACTTCTTGAAAGTTATTCCATTCTGTGGTAATTTTTAAGGATAGATGCTTAGTTGTTTAAGTGTTTCTGAAGTGAGTAGATAACATATCTGCATGTTTGGCAGATGCATATCTCTCCCCAGAATGAAAGAATCTTGAATGCAGAGTTACATCCCTCATAATCACTGTTCTTCTGTGGAATAGCAACAGTATTTTTTAATCATTGTTCTAGATTTCAGATACAGCCCCTTCTGCCATCACTACAAGGTGAGTCAAGCTGTCTAATGGTTCTGTTATTTTCGTGCTACCCAGGCATGTACTGAGAGTCTAGTAGTTCAGTATCAATTCATCTCTTGGCTGAGACATCAAACTGAGATTCTGACCACTTATTCTAATTAAAAATCCCCATAAGCTTTTCACAAAGCATAGGTGCTCACCACAGTGTCCTGACAAAATTCCAGCTTTGCATAATTATATTCTGCTAGTATATAATATAATTATATGAAATAATTATATTCTGCCTGAAATCCCCATGAAGTTTCGTCTGGATGTATGATCCTTCTCATTTCCAATCTCAAACTCTTGTGCAATGCTGCTGTCTGCTCAGAATTCTGAATCACAGACGGTTGATAGGCTTTTCTGTTTGTTTGCATCTTATTTCAATATAACAATTTTTGAAATTTTTTGAAACATTGCAAAATAGTTTAGTCAGACAACTTCAGAAGTTCATTTGTTGTTTACTGAAGAGCAACAAGCTACATTTTGAGAAAACCGCAAAATTGTTTTGAAATCTTTGCATGTAGCTTTTTTATTCTTTTCACCAACTGTATTGGGTTTGCATGGCAAAGTTTTGGTAGTGGAGGGGCTACAGGGGTAGCTTCTGTGAGAAGGTGTTAGAAGCTTCCCTTACGTCTGATACAGTCAATGCCAGCTGGCTCCAAGACAGACCCACCGCTGACCAAGGCCAAACTCATGAGTGACGGTGGTAGTGCCTCTGGGATAACAGAGTTAAGAAGGGAGAAAAAAACTCTGTGGATTTGCAGCAGAAGAGAGGGGTGAGAAGATGTGAGAGGATCAGCCCTGCAGCCCCCAGGTGAGTGCAGCAGGAGGAGGAGGTGCTGCAGGCCCGGAGCAGAGATTCCCCACCAGCCCCTGGTGCAGCCCACGGTGAGGCCGGCTGTCCCCCGGCAGCCCCCGGCGGGCCACCCTGGAGCAGACACCCCCCTGCAGCCCGGGGAGGACCCCACGCCAAAGCAGGGGGATGCCCGAAGGATGCTGGGACCCCGTGGGAAGCCCGCGCTGGAGCAGGGGCAGAGGGTGAGGAGTCCTCCCCCTGAGAAGGAAGGAGCGGCAGAAACAACATGTGATGAACTGACCCCAACCCCCATTCTCCACCCCCCTGTGCTGCTGGGGGCAAGAAGGGAGAGAATTCGGGAGTGCAGTTGAGCCCAGGAAGAAGTGCAGGGTGGAGGGAAGGTGGTTTTAGAATTGTTTGTGTTTCTCATTATCCTACTCTGATTTGATTGGTAATAAATTAAACTAATTTCCCCAAGTCAAGTCTGCTCTGCCCATGACAGTAATTGTTGAGTGATCTCTCTCTGTCCTTATCTCAACCTGTGAGGCTTTTGTTATGCATTCTCTGCCCGTGTTCAACTGAGGAGGGGAGTGATAGAGTGGCTTTGGTGGGCACCTCACGTCCAGCCAGGGTCAACCTACCACAGCAACATTAATTTTTCCCCAGGGATAAGTAGAGTAACTTTATATTTGTAGTTTGCTTATCGACATGCACAGATTTTGAGGATAGTGTAGGACTGACTCTGCAGGATATTTATGGAAGTTGTAGCAATCTACAATTTTATTTTCTCTGCCAATTAAGTGCATGGCAGACAATGAGCTAAACTAATTTCATTTTACCTTTCTCCACACTGTAGTTCTATTAAGCATGGTTTCATATCATTAATGCAAATCCATGAAGGTCCACTTAAAATGGCAAGTGAACTCAAGTGAAATATTGCCATGTCATTTCTGGAAATGGCAATACAATTTCAGGAAGAAACAGAGCAATACATGCGAGCCAAATTAAATTGAAGCAAAAAGATCTCTGTGGGGCTTTGCCACGCTGCTGCTATGATATCACAAGAAAAACAAAAGTAGAGCAAGTTGAGAAGGGAAGGAGGAAAGAATATAAAGCTAAAAGCCAAACAAAATGGATCAATGCAAAACCAAGCAGATGAGATCACAAGAGAAAAATACGAGCATTACTGGAAGTTATACTTGCATTCAAACTAAAACCTGGGTAAAATACCAACAAATCCTACTTGAGAGATTAACTTTTTTGTTGCTTTTGTATATGCATGCACGTGACTGAATACAGTGGTTATCACCATCCTCTCTACTCTAATAGTGCTCTCTACTCTCAGTCACGTCCATTAAGTTCTCAGGACACGGTCTCCAATATGACTTCTTTGCAAAATAGTTGAAAAGACCAAACTTAAATGAGGAAAAACAGTAGAATAGATACGTTGATTAATACATTCCTGAGAGCAACCTTCGTGGGTAGTGGTGCAGAACATGCATGAATCAAGAGACGTAATCCCAAGGTACAGCGAATACTATGCTGTGACTCATGGGGTAGACCTATTCCACCCCGAGGTCTGCAACAGCCACCAGAATATTGACATGACAGAGAGCAAATGAGAGAAATACAAAACCCAGCATTCACTGTATGTGACATAAGTGGTCAAGTCACTGTGTTTGTTGGGGATCACCATACACAAGGTGAAGAAGCCTGTAGCCCCAGCTTTACAGACCTGGATATCTGTAGAAAAAATGATTAGGCCCATGGCCTTTGCAACGGTATTATTCATATGTGCAAAATGGACCTAGCTGGGAAGGAATCAGACTTCATCTATCCAGACATTTGCTTAGAGAAGCTGTGGTCCTAAGTACTGAAACTTTCAGACTCTCATAAATATTAATTTGTCCTCACAGCACCTATAAAGTAGAGAAGAGCTATTAATTTTTTTTATCATGAGTCACCAATGCACAGGGATTTAAAGAAGTATTTACATGTATATATATATAAAAAAGACATTCATTAGAATTTTCAAAAACACATCACTGCATAACTCCCACTGCTTTCAATGTGTAATTCCCACAGACTATTGCAACACAGTACTACCAAATTAGTACATAAAAAATTCGGTCACTATTAAAATTTCCAACAGTAGCTCCAAATTCTACACAGTAGCTGTAACAATAAACTTTCATTTCTCCCTCCCTGCCTACTGCTGAAGAAGTAAAAGTTCTTGAGTTGAAAGGACAGGGCCAAGGACATGGGCTAGCTGACCTGAGCTGCAGCCAAGCAGCTTCATTGAACAAAGTGTGCTGGGCTGTAAATTTACCGATCAGTTCATTGCAATGCATCACTTACTTTTTCAAAGTTTAAGAGACTGTCCCATAGCCAAGTGTTATTTTGCAACTTAAACTATTCCGGTTTAATTCTTTATTCACCCTTCATATCCCTGTGACGTGCTTGAGCAGGCCAGTTACCCCAAAGTGGATTTAGATATTGTCAAGCAAAGCACCTCAGTGACTATCAGTTTGATGTTTCAAACCTCCAGCACAAACTCAAGCACCTAGGTGCTCTATCAAATGCCTAGTGAGAGTAGGAGATTGATAGCTAGAGGGTTGTGGTCTGTGTGCTGTAACCACCCGGACAAACGAGTTAGTTAACCCCTGGGAGTGGTGTCCAGTCTCTGGTCCAAGTGGTAGAGGTGGTCACATGCACTCCACTCTGGAGACATGCATTCATGTTCTTCAGCTCTGTGACTCCTCTAGGTCCTATGTGACATCCCCTTGGCTATATACATAATTAGGCTAGTATGATTGATTTTGAGCCAGAGTATTAGAAAAGAAGTGAGGGCTATACACCAAAGTAGTTCTTCAATGGCACATGACCAGATGTACATGGGACATGAAAGCTCATGGGGATGGAAAGCTTATTGCGGCAGGCTACAACAGAAGGCACCAAGACAGGTGCAGTCATGTCCATATCTATTAACAGGAGCAGTCCCTGAAGTGAACTGTTCCCAGAACCACATTTAGGCTCTGTTTCAGAGGGAACTACTTCATTCCAACAGAAAGCACAAGTATGGACATATATTTCTGCAATATAGATAGCCTAGATGCAAAATCCAAGAATACAAATGGGAAATAAATTGTTTTTCCACTCAGACACATTTTTCTCTCATGTTCCATGATCTTTTATAAACTGCAGTCAGTGAGGAAAGTATAAAATTGTATGAACTATCAGCTAGGTGAGCTTTTCTTCATTTTATGCTGTGTTCTACTCATGTTTGGACATTGGGTCTCTTTTTTCACCTCCCTAGCCCTTTTAATGGCTGTTTCTTTCTACTCATTTGTTCAAACTCTACAATAAGGGCTTGGATTATCCTCTGTTTAAAAAAGTCTGTTTCTTCTAGTAATTAGGACATGGTAGTTACCACCTCATTGTCCATGAAGCCCTGGGAAGGGGAAGAGGGTTTGTGGGTTATTTGTAAGAGATCTTTCACATATACTTGAGAAAAACTAACAACACAGTACCAAAGGACTCAAATTTCTTATGTAGGGATCTGCACTTTCCATGGAAATTTCTAGGGGACTGAAGTTCAAGACATATTGAAATCTAGTGGGAGACAGGAGATGAGAAGCCCGTGTACACAAGTGATCTGAATTCTTCTCTCTGAAATCCTACTCAAATGTTCGACCAGAAGAAAATCTATTGCTCTTAGATTAAATTAGATCTGCACAAACATATGAAATAGGCTATTTTACTCTGCAGTATGCATATTTAGTAGTTGGGTTAGGTGTTTTTTTGTTTGTTTTGTTATTGTTTGGTTTTGTTTTGTTTTTTTCCTGTTTTATTTTATTACTGCAAGCCTTATTGATACACTACCTTATAGAGTTTTACTTTTTACCTTGACTGATACATTTTCTCTCCTTTATTTAATTCACATAACTCCACTTGTGACTTTCATCCAGTGATGATAGATTTTTTCCAAAATCTCGCCAGCTTTCTCCCTCATGTACTGATATATTTGTGCTTTCTATGTCATCTTTAATAGCCTTGCATAATGCTTAGACATCATCTGTCAGTTACATGTCAAATATGCAGCAGCCTTACTAAAACATAGCATTTTGGTGCTATATAAATGACGTTTCCAAAGGAATATAAGGGAGATAAATATATCCTGCTTAATGCATTTTCATCAATCTTATGCAAGTGCTCTGATGAACAAAAATTCAAAATAAGATCATAGTTACTGTGCTTTAAACAGCATTAAAAGTCATAAAACAACTGTGCTTTTTCCATTTAGTTTTCTGTATTGAATGTCTCAGGAAGATTTAATGTATCTAATTAAAATAATTATAGAGAAAACCTCTGTAATATTTAGTAAAAGAAACAAAAAAATAACGTAATAAGTTTTAAAATACAAATAAACAACTCCATCATAGAATAATTCCATTTGTTTTATCAGACTCTCTGAATTCCGAAGATTCTTATGAATATCCATTTTTAACATTTGCCGCCTGAAGTTTTTGATATTGTAATCATAAATAAATAACAAAAAGGATATTGTTTATTTCATATAAAACTATTCTAATTTTCCAAGAGGAAACCAGTGTTCACGATGTTTTGTTGTCAAATACTTAACTTTTCATAGACACCACATTAAGTCTCTATTTTAAAATACAAAGCTGGCATCAATGTTAAAAGATTGTCAATACAGTACCTTATATTCTAAACAGCTACAATACTCTTATTTAAAACAACTGATAGTTGTTGGCTTTTTTCTTCTTCCAACTAGGGAGTCAGAAAGCAAACAGCTAGGAAATGCAAGCTGGCTACCTAAAAAAGTGTCTTCATCTAGACCCACCTGTACAAAAATTAAACCCTTTTAGAAGGGAATGGTCTATTTGCAGTCCTGGAAGTATGGAAATGAAAGGTTTACTTTAGGGCTGCACACAGTTGCAGCACATTATAACTGACTGCAACTTGTTATGAAAAGCAAATTTTGAACTTTTGAACATAAGTATTCACATAAGAGAGTTTCAATTTATTCACCCAGTCAAGAAGTAGAAAAATGCTATATGGCCTCAGTACAATGTTAAAATGCTCACAAACAGTCCACAAACAAAGCTTTGCTCATTAAGTTATTCATAGAAGTTATTAAGCAAATACTTTTGAATAATGAATAGATTGAAGAAAATAAAAAAACAGCTCATGGACAACTAACAAACAACAAAGTCTAAATTTGTTCAAATAAATTATTCACTGTGAATTATCTGATCAGGTCTAGCGCTAAAATATAAGAAGTATTTCTCAGAGCATATGTGACTGACAACAAAAAAACCTGAAGCAGATGGAAATGTGTTTGTATCTATTCAGAATTTACAAAGCAGAATAGTTTGAGCATAAGAAGGAAGTTCCCTCATTTCCTTAGTACCACTTTTCATTACTAATATTAGAAGAAACAGATGCTATAGAAACATGGTAAGTCATAGAATCATAGAATCATTTAGGTTGGAAAAGACTTTTGAGATCATCGAGTCCAACCATTAATCTAGCACTGCCAAGTCCACCACTAAACCGTGTCCCTAAGCACCACATCTACACATCTTTTAAATACCTCCAGGGATGGTGACTCAATCACTTCCTTGGGCAGCCTGTTCCAATGCTTGACAGCTCTTTCAGTGAAGAAATTTTTCCTAATATCCAAGTCAATAAACTTCAGATAAAATGTTTTGGGATGTTGTAATTCATAGACAAATTCCTGTTCTCAAAAGGTAAATCTTTAGAGTAAAGTTTAAGTAAGTAAATTTTATTTGTTGAGACAAAAAATAAATTTGAGTGAAACCAATTTGATCTAGTTCTGCACGACACGTCACAATATTCAATATAAATGCTCTTTTGGATGTATAAGTAGTAAGTGATGGATGGTTAAAGAAGGACCACCAACGGCATAAAAGTTGCAGGTTAACCTCCTTTCTGAGTCCTGGATCTGCTCTACCTCTCACTTGATATGGTTCCCTATCAGTGGAAGAGAGAATAAAGAACATGCACTGTAGCTGTGCTAAACAGAGCTTAAAGAAATCTAAGCACTTACATCCAAATTTGTGACTCTGAAACCTCCTGTTACATATCCCAGGAAGCACCTAAGATCCCTAATTGCTTTACTTTTTCTGTTTCTCAAGCAGTGGTACCCCATGCTGACCCCAAATTCCGTGCCTTGAGAGAATTGAACAGCTCAGTACTTAATTCCTGCTTAAGTCAAATCAAAATCCAAAATCGTATTCTTCAATTCCTCCCATCCCACCCGTTTCCCAGGGCTTTGATCTGGAAGATGTTATCAAAGCATACCTAACACATACCAGCTGTATTAGGCTCTGCATAAAATACAGTTGCTGCTGCTATTCTTTGTATAATATTCTTTGCTAAAGAAGTGGGAGACCTGAGGGAGAAATATTCTTGCTCTCTACTCATGTTTTTAATTGTGACCTGAATTCAGCTAAAGGAGGGTTCAACACCCATTTCTCCCTTCTTCCTGAAGGTGAGAGACTGATTTACTCAGGATAAAGGAAAGTAAGACACTTTTCCTCAGAGTACCTACCTGACTATGTGCAGACAACAGTTTAGGAGTGACTGGGTAGGAAGGGGTTACTATCAGCCATGCCTCATGCTACAGTCTAGTGATGGAAGTCCTTCCCTACAGGAAAGAAAGTCTGGTTCTCATGTGAGTGTCCAGTGTGCTCCTGGATTTTATCTTATGATTCTTTTCTCTCTTTATTAATTAAAAAAAAATCTGTGCTCACTTCTCTTCATACCCTTTCAACCCATGAGAGTCTTGAATTTTTAACTAATTTACTTTTTAACATTATAACACAGTTTAAGTATGTTTGAGGAAAGTTATTGTTGAATGAAATCACCCCGATTATTTTGTGGGAATAGGGAGTGGACGGGGCCTCCTGCATTGAACACAGATCCCATTCTGCCTAATGGATTCACATCAAGGACAGATCCCAGACTGCCCAATGGATCAGCTGGTTGGATTATTCAAGGAATGCAACGTTTTCTACATCCCTCAGTTGTCCTTCTTTTCTTCTCCCAAACACTTTATAGGCTGAATGCTTAAGTACTTTCTGAGGAGGTGCAGGATTTGGATTTTCATAACTTCAGGCTGAGGAAGAACTAATGTGGTTGTTTCCAAGTGCCTGGGCACTTCTGCTGACAACTTGTGGCATCAATGAGGGTAGCAACAGCAGGGTTTCACCAGGGCAGAGAAGGGCACCTTGCCAGCAGACCACAGCTTACAAACTCCTGGTGGACTGCAGCTCCTCTGACATCAGTGTACACTGTATCTGAAGGGCTGATTCCTCATCTACACTGTTCCCCAGGTGGCTGTCACCAAACACCTCAGCCTTCTGACTTCAGATGTTTCCCTACTAATTGCTATAGACACCACTCTGAAGGGCTTAACCTTAACCTAAATGTTAATATCTAGCACAAGGAAGATGATATATCTTACAATAAGGTGGCAGCTTACAAAAAGATAAAATCAAATACATGCAAGTCTTGTTTTTCCCCCTACAAAATCACAAGTTTTTTGACTTGAAAAGGAATGGTAAACATTGTATCTCTATGCATACCTCACTTCTGAGATGCTCTTGGTTGGAAGTCAAGGTCAGGATTTACCTTTGGGTGGAATATTTATGTGCTCTCAGTTTTACCCAGTACTATGCCAGTCAATTTAACCTCTTTTGCATTGAAAAAATAGTTTATTGTGCAACAAAAAGAATTCAAATACAGAACTGTGCAAATCTTCTTTCCTGAATATGTTGCGTACAAGCCATGTCTTCTTGCAGCCTTGAAAATTTGGGTAGGTAGATAGTACTGGAGTCTTGTGATAAGGTGGGCCTTATGGCAAGAATGCTATTTTTCCTCTATAATATTTATAATTAAAGAATAGTCAGGTTGTTTTTCTTGAAAATTTATTGATTTTTTTTTTTTTTTTAAGAAACAACTACGTACTCTGTGACTTTTAAAGTTTAGTCTCATCTGTTCCTCCATCCATGTCCACTATTCTTTAAGTAACCAAGAAAAACATAGGAATAGCCCAAACTTTTGTTTGTAAGTCCAGCTGTAGACCATGGACGTGTCACTACAGACACATCTATGACCTTGAGAAAGTAAATATATGTAAACAGATCCCTTTTTTTCTTGACTTCTGCTGAGTTTTTTACAGATTTTCGAACTTTTTTCACCTCAAATTATCATTTTAACTGGCAGTGACCAGGAAGGGCAGGTGTGCCAACAGTACTTTACAAAAAACACTTCTCCAGTTTCCCTATTTCCTTTTTTGCTTCCATTTGGGAAAGCAGGAATAGTAGTGGGTTTGTCAGCTCTAAGCATCTCACACAGGAGTTCCGACTGCAGCACCAGCAGTTCCTCTTCCCAGGTATCTCTGTGACAAGCCTGTTGTCATCACAAGCTATGATGGTCTTTTGGTGGGATGACTTGATTTCTCATATAGCTGGTCCCCACTTCTTTCAGAGGTTTATCTTGGAGGCCACTTCTGGGTACACAGATTTATGCTTCCTCTAATCATATGAAGCTTAGCCAGTCTCCACTGCTGGGCTAGTATCTTGGTTTATTTCTTTTCAACCAAAACCTGCTAACTAGAGCTCCTTCTGGAAGATGCCAGCTGTATTCTAGGAAGTTTTCCTAGCTGCTTATTTATGTTCCTTCTTCCCTTCTGTTTTTCTGGCCCCATAAATCTTATGCTGGAGTACACTGAGGAACAGATTCAGTGGAAGCCACTGAGACCATTCCTCCCAAGACAGGAACACTGGGTATGCTCTCAAATGGTTCAAGTGTTGAACTGCCCCCAGGCAGAAGTAAGTATTGTATCATCAGACCTTCCCCTGAAGTCACGAGGGAGTGATCTGACTACCAGACCCTAAGCCATGAAAAAGAAATATTTATCTTCTTTAATTTGATGTGATGGGAAGAAGTGGAAGGCTGTATTATATGAACTGCTTTCTTGATTTATTGCAGAAACAGAACACTCAGCTCCAGTATCATTAGTTAGTCTCCACTGGACTATGAAATTGTAGCAATTACATTAATTAATGTTTGATAAAAGGTAACTAGACAAAAGAAGGGAACTGAGAAGGTACTTGGAAACTCACTTTGTTTGCATTCTATTACCAGTGTGAAAAAAAACAAGCAAACAAAAAAAGCCCCCTTCAGACTCCACTCACAGCCCCACCAGTTTGCTGTTTCTGTTCCTCAGCTGAGCACAAACACGGGCCCAGCAAGGAAGTCTAAGATTAGCAGCTTGTTAATGTGAGCAATTCCATTAAAGCCATGAGTGGAGTAAAATAGGAATGAGTGCTTCTAAATTTAGCAACTCACACTGATTAAAATCTGGTGCAACCAGGAGAAGAATCAGCCCTGTGTCATGATGTGAGAACCTGTAGAATACAGCCACTCACAGGAGGACTTCTAGGATCAGGTTTGGATTAGGAGAACTGAATCTCCTGCATATCTCCTCCCAGTTTTGTAGTCTTTACTAACACTTCTCCCCATATCATATGCTGTTTCCTTGTAGTGCATGCTTCTTTTTATGGTTCAGAACAGCTGGTGACCAGTTGATGGCTACAGATAATTAGCTTTTAATTGTTACCAGTTATGTTTTCACCTGTTCTATTTACAAATCCTTCCATTGTGTCAAATCCAATCATTGTGTTTGGATCCTTTTCTACAAGAACATAGAATGGTAAAACATCCTTTATCAGAAGGAAACCAACTCTTTGTGCAGAAACTTTCAAGAACTTTTCAACTTGTGTTAAACTACTGCTAAAAACACACACGTGTGTGTAAATGATCTGAGATCAACCTGGAGAAAAATCATGTACTGCTTAAAAAAAGTTTGCATCAAAACCAAAGCCTTGAGCAGCTATCTTTAAACACAAATGATGATTTTTCATCACTTTTGTATAATTCTGAGTGTACATATTAGAGAGGCAATTTCTTTTTTTTTTTTTTTATTACAGGATTTGCCAGCTAAGAACCCAACGCTGCAATGAGGTCACAGTGACTAGAAATACTATTGAGTTTCAGTGACTAGGAATACTGTGATACCTCTCCAGGTGAGTCTATCAGTGAGGAATGATTAGGACCTGTCTGCAGATCTAAATATGCAATGCATATTCAATGAGTACAATTATTCCTCAATTATACAGATTATCAGAACCACATCAGTGATGTTAGTCATCTGAAAAGAGCACATGTAGACAATTTGCATACTCCAAACTATAAAAGGACAAAAATTGTGTAACAGAACAGAGGTAGGATTAAAGTATAGTTATGAACAAGGTCAGATTTTCTATGAAAATTCTGTAATGCAGTCATAGCTTATTGGATACTGATATAGAGGTTAATGGATATCCTAATTTTGAACAATAGCACAAGAAACATGGATTTTCTAATACTGGGACTTAGCATTGGTAGTTAAAGCAGAATTTAAGAGTAAATACTAGTAAAGTCAAATTTTCATTGACTCTGCTAAGCTGAGCAATTCTTAAGGGTATATTCTAAGGTTTGCTGGACGCTAAAATTACATCCTTCTTTGTTTGTTTATTTTGTTTTTTTTTTATTTTATTTTCTTGCTGCTTTTTGTAATCACAAGACACAGTAATCAGGTTTTATCATAAGCCAATCTCACAAAAATCAGAACTGATCTGGGCAGATGTATTGTGTTTGTTTTCTAGAGGGAGAAAAAGTAACCGTCTTCAGCAGTGAAGATAAAGCCTTAGACAGGGAGCATGGGGATGCTCAAGAGAAGGGAAAAAAAAAAGAAACTGTCATTTGTTGTTCTTGTGAACAGAGAGCTAGAGTGTCAGAATCTCTAGAAACCCAACAGCTGTAATAATGATTAGAGAGCAGTAAGCGTACCATAATTTTGAGAACTGATCAGACAATTGAGATAATTTGAGAACTGATGAGATAATTATTTCTTAGTTCTGTGAATTTTGGGAGCTCTGGAAGAAAGCATCTAAAAGGTATTTTAATTTATCTTACACTTTTAAAAATGCTTTTTCTCAATCATAATGAATATATAGTGAATAAATAAGTTACTTATCACCATTCAAGAATCAGAATACCCAAACCTAAATCAAGTAAATCATATTTAATTTTATCCAGTCATAGCACTAAGTGATGTTCCAATAAACATATGACTTACTGGGAATAGAAGCAACAAAGCTTATAAAAACTAGGTTGCATCCTCACTGGGCTTGAACAACAAGAGGCCTGCAATATAATTTTTTTACTGCTTAAGTAAAAGGCCACATCTGGAGTGTGCTGCTGAGACGCATGTCTGGAACGCTGTTGAGAATCCGGGAGAAGCAAAGAAGCCGTCGGGAAGTTACTGCTGATTGCCTTGGTGGCTGAGACACAACAGCAGCTCTGTGGGGTTTTAAAGCCTACTTTCTATATTGTCACGTCAATTCAGGCTTATGTTAAGTCTCAACTCAGTCATGTGTTGTTTTGCAACTTGGTCAAATCTGACTGAATCTGAACGGCTTCATGTGAGACTGTGGGATTAGCTCAAGTATGTGTCCCATATGTATTCCTAGAGCGAAATTTTTCAGCACCTGTCTTAAACCAAATGTCTGCTATTCCTCCAAAGGGCAGGGATGTGTCCTCACACCTTACCCACTGCCAGTTACCCTCAATATCTACCACAAAATGTGGCTGCTGGAAAGCAGCTGTCCTATTTCTAAGGCAACTCTTACTAATGTGCAAAGGTAAATGCCAAGTCCTGCACACAGGGAGGAGTAATCCCATGCAGCTTTACAGGTTGTGGGGGGCTGTCTAACCACAAAGCACCTTGGCAGGAAAGGACCTGTTGAACGAGAAATTGAATGTGAGCTAACATTTGTGGCCCTCATGTACAGATAAAGTCCAACAGTATGCTGGGCTGTATCACAGCAATGTAGCCAACAGGTTGAAGCAAGTGATTATTCCTCTCTTTTTAGCACTTGTGAGACCATATTTCAAATCGTGTGTTCACTCCTGGGCTCCCACTATGGGACAAATTAGATGAAGACCAGCGGAGGGCCAGCAAGATGGTTAAGGGAGCTGAGCATACAGCACCTGAGGGACTGTAGACATGCAAGAACACAGCATATGAGGAGTTAGGTTTGTTTAGCCTAAAGGTGAGATGGTTAAGGGGGCAGGTAATTGCTGTTTTTAACTACCTGATGGGTAGTTGCAGAGAGTTACAGAGTCAGACTCCTCTTGGCAGCGCACAGCAAAAGCTTGAAAGGCGACAGGCACAGGTTGCAGTAAAGAAATTACAAATGCTTCTCACTGATGGGGGTGAAACAGTGAAACAGAGGCTCAAACAGGCTACAAAATCTCCACCTTTGGAGATACTACAAAACCATCTGGATACAACCCTGAGCAAACTTCAGTAATTTTGAAGTTGTATCTGCTTTTGGAAGGAGTGGCAACACTGAATCTCCAGAGATCTCTGTTATTTGCTGAACCTGTTTGTCCCCATGGACAAAGAAGGGCTACCAAGGCTCTTCACAATACCAGGCACTCCATCTGCATCTGGCAGGGGTTTATGGGGTACATGTTTCTGAGGTTAACAACCCTATGCCCTTTGTAGAGGATATGGATGACCCTGCAAAGCCTTCCTGCTTTTGGTGATTGGCCTCTATGGGGAGAGATAATCAAGGAAGGGAAGAGCCAAACAGTTCCTTGGCTCTTTCTGTTCTTATATTTGACGCATATGCATAGAGACCTCAGCTCAAAATCTGACAGGACTGAAGCAGATAAGGGAGTCAACGCCATTAAGCTGCTGGAGAACTTTGGGACACCTATGACACAGAAGGGTGGATTCGAGGTGTGTAAACTAGAGAGGCATGTCTTGACTGGATGTGGGGATGTCACATAGGACAGCTGTTAAGCTTGAATTCAGTCTTGCCAAAGCACAATGTAGACGCAATTGACATGAATCAGAAACAATCTAAGGCCTATTGTACAAAAGCAACTGGTTTAAGTCACTGTGCTCAGAAAACACAAGCCTCAACTGAACCACTACTACCAACGACAGGAGAAAAGCAGCTAGAAAGTCAGTGCTATGCACAACATCATTGTCTATCAGCTAATGTGTGGAAGGACACACTTGTAGGGCTTGACTCCCAGAGGTAATAATCTGACAACGCCTAAAACATGGAAGGAGATGCTTGCAGACTTTTATTGACGGAGGTAACAATCTGCCAAGAACAGGCACCACCTGTATAGCACTGGATTTTGGTACTTATGTTTTGGTAGCACTGCCTAATCTTGGATAAGACTTAATCTCAACTAAACAGCTGTTTGTAAATGGTTCTTCCTCGGAGTTTGCACCTAGCAGTCAACGTAAGTGGCTGCTACCAGCAACAGTCTCCAGACACACATGGCTGATGTGCACAGAGGTTTTGTGACTCCTTGGGATCCCCAGTGGTGCCTTGACTTCCCTTTCAGTGAGGCAGGAGGCTTGAGAGACATGGTATGCAAAGCTGCTGGGATGAGGTGTGTAATTAAGGAGCAAGATATGTACTTGGAGGGACAAGAATAAATATTTGGAAGGATAATGTTGAGAGTCTGATTTTGGAAGTCTGATTTGGAAACAATTGAGAAAAGTAATGGAGTGGGATGACAATGCAGTAAAACATGAGTAGAAAAGGGAAAGTAAGGAAATAACATGTGTAAGAGTGGGTGGTCTGATGAATGTTATCACTGACTATTTGAATTATGCACCTCTGCTTAAGGACTTGAGAAAGTTGTTTACAGCAATGGAAGAAAGGTTGTACTGGTGGATGGATGGACACCTCCAGACTGTTGAAATGTGTCACAGGCCTCTGTGTGCCAAAGGCAGTTCTAAAATGAGGGCATGGGACAACTCTAGTGATTACTCTGGCTAGCAAACAACCTGCTTACACAAGAACAGGTTTGAACAATCACAAAATCAGCAGCTGAGAAGAAGGATAATTTTGTACATCAGCACTGGACTAGAAAGTCAAAGATTTGGTTTCAATAAAAGGTCTATATGATTCTGGGCAAGTTATCCAGTCCTTTCACACCTTAGTTTTTGATTAAAAATTCTTCAGAGTAGAAACTGTTCAACATCGACGAAAATGAAGTTTTGATTTTACTTGGAGCCTCCAGACATTATCACAATAGTATTGTAAGCCCTTGTCCTGGCTTCCTGGGGGAACCACAGCAATTGTTCAAACTCCATGTAGCAGTGGCACAGACTGCCGCCTCCCTTCTGAACTGTAGTGAGAAAAAAGAGTTGTACATTCTATTTTCAGCTCTTCACTGGTTTGCTGTATGTCTATAATTGCAACAGAACACCCTACCACAGAGAACATGAATAAGATCACATGGTAGCCCAGAAAAATATCTCAATAAAATTAAAACCCTTCCATAAAATCTTATGTAAAGCCCCAAGGGGAATGATATAGAAAGAGAAAACTACAGCGGAGTGGGTCTCCTGTCTCCTCACTTTATTAAAAACAAATTCTTGAGAAGAAACATTTTATTATTGTGAATGGGAGAGTACCGTAGACTCACTGTTTCAGCAGTGGTTGCAGAGGGTTGCAGTCTTAGATTATACAAACAAGCTACAAAGAAAAGCAATTAATAGCCTGAAACAGCACCATATGAGTACAACTACACAGGCTACGTTTCTACCATGCTGAGTTGAGCAGACGTGCAAGTTAACGCTCAGTGCATTAGCTCTATACCCAACAACAATACACTCCAGTCACTATGGCACTGTGCTGAGGCTAAATGAGGCTCAGAGCAGTGCATGCCTGTGCACAGCTACTCTCTTTGCATTGTATTATGCCTTGAAGATGTTTCAATAACTACCTCACATGGAGCTGTACAGTGTGGTACTATTCCTAGTGGTGCCTAGGAAAATATTAAGAGGGAATGTAAAGCCAAAAGGAGGTGAAGGGTATCCTATATTAATAAGGCAGGGAAAGTAGCTAGAGCTAGGATTTGTCAATAGAGTGGACCTCTAAGAAGAGCTCAGATGATTTATGTAAGGGTTATTTTTAGGCCCAGATTTTCAAAATATTTGGGTGCATCAGCATTTTGGCTATGCAGCTTGAGGCATTTTTAGAGTTTCTTTTCTGAAGAGCAACCAGCTTGAGACTTCAAAAATGGGCATATTTAGCTAAGACACCTGATACTGCTGATCACCTTGAAAATCTTGGTCCAACTGAACTTTTACTATTTTTTTTTAAGTTGTGAATAATAACTCACGTATATGTGTGTATGTGTAAATATACATATATATTTTATTTTTTAAAAAATAAAATGTTCCTCAAGCATCCTTTCAATGATTTGAGTTTATGACCCACAAATCCTATGTTACAGAAAAAGTATCTCAAGATTTAGGAGCTCATTTATCTTTTCATGCCTCAACTTTCTCAGACATAAACCAGAGAAAGTAATACTTGCCTCATAAAGTGTACCATAATCTGTTAGGATTGTACATGGTCTCACCTGGAGAATTTCTGGTGTATAGTGATAAAGATCAGTACTTAACATTGCTAAAAATATTACATAAGATGATAAAAATAAAATGCATAGTATAAAATAACACTTCACTATAGGCCTTAGAGCAGTTTCCTTTTCATAATATTCAGTTAAAAATGTATAGGCAGATGGACAGATACGCCATTTCTCAATAGAATCACTGACGGTTAAAAGAGTGTTTTCTTGAAATTGTCTTTGCGTCGTGCATTGGCCAGCTTTTCTTATAAAGGCTAGATTTTTCTTTATTCAGTCTTATTATGCTCTTCACACCTATTTCTGAACGATTCACACACCTCCAACACTACCTAGTGCTGAGTCAGCATGCAAGCCATGTTGTGTCTCTCTTAATTGGTTTGATGGTTTCCTGTAACATGCACTTTTCTGTTTGTGGAGAAACAGGCTTATTAAGTAATTATGCATGCTTAAAATCGTAACCTTCCAAAGACAGACGCGAATCCTAATGTTGTATACTTGTTTCTGGAGACTGATGTGTTACATCTCAAGCGAGCAGCCAAAGACAGATCTGTGTATGACAGTATAAGGTATTTTGGCAGGGGAAGAGGAAAGACTGTGAATCAGCTCGTCAGTCTATACTCTGCATTGTCTTTTTGCATTTCACTGAGAATACAATCCCTTATTGCTCAGGCCATGAGATAGGGTAAAATCAAACGTAATTTCTGACCCAGCTACAGAATTTCAGGATGTGTGGCCCTAGATTTTAGCACCTGCCTCTAGGGATGTGTAGTTTTGTGCTGCAGGTATAGAGAAACTGTACCTGTGCAGTCATTGTGGAACACCTGGGTCTTTCTGTGAGGGTCCCCTGACCGACTCCTCTGTTCGGCATCAGTTATGTGATATTGCCACCAAGGCAGACAGATTATATGTTGTATAGGCATGAGCAAAGCTTGTCTTAAACTTGCATCTGAATGGAGATGAGTTTGACCTTATGGCCCACAAGTGCAATAAAGCCAGAGAGACCTATTTGTGAGACCAAGTTATAGGATCTCTTATCTCTATCTGTAATTGTGATTATTTTGTTCCAGTCCAATATCACTGACAGAGACAGTGGCTGTTCCCTAGAAGTTTAGGTGTATTTAGTGATATACTAACCAGGATAGGACTTCAAAAAGGGGAGTAAGAAACCTAAAGCATCCAGGGGCAGTATCTGTGAAAACCACACAAGGACTGCAACCTTCAGCTCTACCAACTGCTTGTGAAAGGAAAAGTCTTGTATGGTTAAAAATAAGAACCATAACATGAAATTTCCCTTAATGTGGATGAGTTCCAATATAATCCTTTGCTTATACACTGGCCCAGAAATACAGCTCAGCCTTCCACGTGCTCTGAGTTAAACCGATCCTGCTCAGCCCAGTCTTCTAAAGAAGGAAAATGAGACAGATGGGAAAATATATTTTTGATTATTTTTATGTTCATTAAAGTTACTTTAGTCTCTAAACCTTTAGATTGTATCATTTCATAATAATGAAAGAGTTAAGGATGCTGTCTAACTCAGGGAGAACAGATACCAACCACTAACATTTCACTGTTAGCTAAGAATGAATGGCAAATGTTTGGTGGGAATGGTGACAGCGGTGATGTCAACAGTAGAAGGACTCCTCTGGACTTAGTTGAAGGTAAAAGGAGGTAGGAACAGGTCTGGGGAGTACAGTTGGAGAGGGTATGGGCAAGTCAGAGGGGTGGTGGCCATGGGTTGGAAATGATATCTGGGGAGTAATTTCTTGCTCTGAAACAGACCCATATTTAAAGTATGTTAAGTTGAAAGGTAAGGGGCTGCCACATTTGGAATAAAAAATATCTAATCCTGGAAAAGTTGATTTGACTACTTATTTTATTGCTGAAGACTTATTTATAGTGACAGAGCAGGCATACCATGCAGACACCTAAGGAAATGCAGTGAAGCCACAGAAGGTGACTGGGGCACTATGATGTTTGAATGTCATCTGCAAACCTAGTAAAGCCTAAGGTGTGTTCTGGTCTAGGATCAGGTCAGTGACTGGTGAGTCGGAGGTGACTACAGAAGACTTAGCCAGCACCTGAACTACAAGCAGCAAGATCCCCAGGATCTCTCCCATCCCTCACCAAGTAGCTTATATTTACTAGGTCTCATGTTGAACTTCAAAAAGTTTGTGTCTGTGCTGGCACAAACATTGCTTAATAGTCACTGATTTATCCTTTGTTGTCTATTACTCCCACTATGTAAAATTTATAAATAGCTCTTGCTGAACTTTCGTATTTTTCTCTTCCTACATCATCCTTGTCCATCAAAGCACTGAACACACCCATATTATTTTTATGTAATTAAGTTTTCCATTTTAATTTCAGTGACCTCCCTCAGAGTGGCCGTCTCCCACGGGCAAAGTGATTACAAGGCAGACAGTGCTACCTCAGCACAATATTATTTAGATGTGGTCACTAACCAAACCCCCAGATACCCATCTCAGCTCAACTCAGCATCCAAATTCAGTTCTGAAGCTCAAGAAGAGTAGTCATGAAATCGTCTGAATGTAGCCATCCAAATCTACTAGCACTCAAATCTGAGGTGGATTCACTAAAAAATCTAAGCCTGAATTCATGGGATAAACAATACTTCATTTTTCACTTATAAAGTACTGCAGGGACTACTATAGCACTCTCCTCATTCTCTCAGCTGTGTGATTTCTCAGTTTTTTTGCCATCTGTGTCAGGTGAGCCATGAATTGCAGCTGTTCTCTTGGTGGACGCTTGGTGGATGCTGCTGAAGCCCTGGTACTACCCTCTTGACGTGGCTCGTTTAGGGATGGTTGGGATCATGGCAGGCTGTGTTTCCTTCAGTTCTCTTTCACTATTCCTCTTACTGCAGAAGGGAATATCTAGTCTTGGATCTCATATCAGATTTGTTTGCAGCACTGCATATGCCAGAGGCAAATGTGCACTCTTCCTATGGCATGTTGACTGCTGCCAGACACAGTCTTTCTTATGGACCCTGATATCATAACCATTTTGAATCGGTATCACTTCTTGGATTTTGCATTCGGTCCCTAGTTAACAGAGGTTAGTACGTTTTTTTTCTCCCCACTCCCAAGGGGTGGCTGTCCTGGCATGAAATTTTCAACAGTTTTTCCATAAATAATCTTCCCAGATAAATCTTTTCCCCAGCCTATGTGCTGATTCACAATGGTTCTTTTATAGCACAAAGCAGCACAGCAAACTTTATTAATGCTTTTAAGCATGGTTAGTTTGTATTCAGATAGTATTTCCATACAGTCAGTATTGCAACAGAATATTCATTTAGTGTGGGGTGGTAGTGCAGAGTCAGAAGGATGTTGTTCACAGCCTGCATCCATGTAACTGTAGTCAGCCTTATGTTTCTAGGGCTTTCAGCAGCAAACTAGGTCAGTGGGGCCCTCTACATCAAAGCTTCTCCTTAGACACTGTAAATCGCATGCTTTTATACTATTCCTACTGTACACTGTGTTCTTCTGTAATTATAAATGTATGTTTCCCATCACCACAAAGACTTCACATTGCTCAAAGAAAATCTCTCTTCAAAGGCTTTAAACTGTTGAAGGGCAGGCCCCCTTCTGAGAGCGACCATTGCTTCGGGTGATTCCTTCTTTAACTCATCCACAGTAGAACCACCAGCCAATTCAACTGGCCTGCATCACACCATGTCTGAACTGGCCTCCGGGTTATATTTCAGCTTTGGAAAATGGCATTGCTGAGTTTAAAAATGCAGACTTTAAAAAAAGAAAGATAAAAAAATAAGAAAAACTGATGAACTGCTGTACTCATGCTTAGCTTGTCCCAAAAACATGACTTGAGTTACTTACTGGTCTTCATAAGCTCAAACTTATGATAAGAGAACACATGGCATTTTCATTTGTTAGTTGCACCTTAAAGGAAGTAAGAACTGAGATGACGCATTAGTGGAAAAAAAAAGTAAACTTAGAAAAAGGCAGCGAGGAACATATAAAGAAAAAATGTAATAAATTCATCTTAAGAAAATATGTATATGTGTGTGTACATATGTAAAAATACGTGTATGATCTATATTATGTGTGTAACTAAAGTAAAAACTCTGAAAACATTTTCTTCTTATGATAGCACTCAATACCATGAGTAATTCCACTGAAGCTAATGTTTTCTGCTAGGCAATGACTTACTCATGACAGCAAGCACTAATAAATATTTGCAGGATTGGGACTTAAAATTAAGGTCTATTTAATGCTAACACTTGAAACTCATACTTGAAAAGCAGTCCTGAATGCAGATAATTAAGCATATAACAGTAGCCACACACTATATTAGTTTTATTACTAATTATATATGAAAATTAGGAGCTATCTGCCTTACGTTCTTTACAAAACTGGGCCTGTGGATTGCTAAGGTCACACAGGAATGTTATGACACATCAATAACCCAGTTTTTCATGTTCCATGTAAGCATCTTAACCCTGAATAGCCCTGCCTCTCAGTTACCTTCCCTTTGGCCTACAACACATCTTCCACCAGCTAAAGTCTCTCTACTGTATGCTCTCTCTTTCTCCCCATTTTAAACACAAAATGTATATTAATATTTTGTTCCCAATTCCGGTTGTTTCTTAGATTGCAATACAACTACTGGCTTCTTGAGAATCCTTGATATAATTCATTTGATGTCAAAAGATGTTCTCCAAACATAGAAGGCTTGTCTATATCAGAATATTTGACAAATACGATTAGATGTAGGTAACTATATTATCTTTATGATAACATGGCTATTCCTGGGGATGAAATCTGCATTCCAAAAATATATATACAAGCAAGAAAAAGCATTCAGATTCTGGAAGAAGAATGTCTTCATTGGGAGTTATATGATATGACAATAGTGTTTGAATTAGTTTAAAAATCGAAAGCAAGCAAACCTTCCTAACCTTCGGGGCAGATTTTGGATTTACATGAGTTACATGGGTGGAAGAATAACCTGTGAACTCTACCTGTCTGCAAGAGTTGAAAGGATCAGCGTAATGGAAGCTAGCTGTGTGTCTCAGCTTATCAAGGTCGCATCCTTTTCCTTACAACCTTGTAAAAAAGCCGTTGAAACATAATCTACTATAGACTGCTACTTACATAAACAAAAGCAACTGGTTCTGTATGGCTGATTGCTTTTCTACAGGACAACATCGTTGACTGCCTTTGCTCAGTTAGTCAAAAAGGAAGGGAAAAATAACAGCCTAATTTTTTATTTTTCACTTCAGATAGTTTGATAATTGCAACATTCTTTCCTTTTTCCAGACTCAGTTTATTCTGATTGTGCAAGTGCCAAGCTTTTAGCAAGAACTACCTCTTCCGTGGCATCTATATGTGACCAAGGCTTCCAGCCGCAGTGGGAAACCATCTTTATTATTTGTATTGCAGGACCACTCTAGTTCATGTCAGAAACCAAGAGTCATAGTGTAATGTGCTGTACAACTGCAATCAAGATGTCCCTTCCCTGAAGATTTCTGACCTAAACCCAAAGATTCTGGCTGTACCTCATACATACAAATAATAACAGAAAAAAAAAATAAATCTACTGATACTAAATTTCATTCAAAATCTCCAGATATACATTTCTTCACTTTCTGTGTAGAAATATTTTGAGAACAGGAATTTTCCCTGACCCCTTGGTTAAAATACAATAAAATAGGGCAACAGAAGGTCATAGTTTCAAAGTTTTCAACACTTTTTTAAACATCATAGGTATTATAAAGCCACTGTATCGTATAATGGATTTTAAAAACACATTCGTCTACTTGAACACAAGTGAAATGTCTGTTTATCTTCAGTATACCTCTGAACACAGTTTACAAAATTTCAGCTGCAGTTTATGTGAAAGACGCTTGTGAACCCACTCCTGTGAACTCAGAATGAAGTTTAATAAACAGTATGAGAAACATGAATGGAAACCTCCTCTCTGCTTTCTGCTTCTATTTTGCTTTTGATTCAATACAAGCTGAATAAACCCCTAGCACAGAAACTCAGGGAAACTCTTTGAGTTTTGAGACATTAGTTTTATATCTTTTCGTTTCTCTGGTTTTTTCCCCTGCTCTATTTCCAGATGGTATTAAATAAAATTCAGGGAATAGTCCTGGTATTTTTGAGAATGTTTACTTTATTTCAAAAATCTCCATAACTGAGCATGTCTAGGACTAAAAACATCGCATTTTTTGTGGGAAGAAAGATGTTTTGTAGCTTATGAAGTTAGGATTAAGAAGTACAAGACTCGATTGTATAGAGCCTCCAATTATACTTCTACTCAACAGAATCCTTGCAAGAAGATGTATGCAAACTAGAAGAGGAATTTCATCTTTAACTCATTAGTTTTCCATGGAGAAACCACATGGCTGGACATTAAAGCACAACTCTATCATTCAGTACAGGCTGTGCTTTCATTTTTTCTGAACTAGATCAGACAGCAAACTTTATTCTATGTGTGCTCTGATTTTAATAACATAATAAAAAGAACTTAAAATTAAAATCAATTGAAGTCAATAGGAAAAAATCAGAGGCCCCATTCAGGTTCCACATATTGTACTTGTGGGTTTTTAACTTTTCTCACAGGCAGCTTTTCTCTACTCTGCCCTGAATAGTGTCACTATACTTTCTTTACCGTCATCAAGACTGAAAAAAGAAATCTTATAAGTGTAGAAATGATGAGAAGTGATAAAACTTTTAATTACAAGTTCTTCGGGCATTTATCATTTGTTTCTGTATCAAAATGTTGCCACAAAACCTCTTTCCTCTAAAACCCATCCCTGTGTGACCTGTTGAGTGTTAAGATAGCAAATAAACTCTAAATGTGTGAATGTAAGTAAGTGTTTCAAGTTTGACTATCTGACCTCTCTCAAGGCGACCAAATGACTTAGTGATTTCAGAAAAGACTGATATTTCAGAATATCATGGCCTACATACTGTGGGTTTTTCTCTCACCCAGTATATATTCTCACATTTGAACATGACCTAGTCCTTTTGTGTAGCAGAACTTGGGTTTTGGTTGTTTTTCGGTTTTTTTAACATAAAAAACTTTGTTCTCCTCAAGGTGCTCTTACTCAAGATCCCTTCTGCCGTTGTACTTGAGCTACTGTCTTTACTGGGTTGCAATACAACAGTACCCTAGAGCATCTCCCATATGTTTAATAGTACCTGTCTGACATGCAATTTAATGAAATCCTGTGTTAGTTGTATTAGTCATTTCTCTGTGTTATCATTCTGATGGTGAAGTATGGGGACTCAGGCAATCCTACTAAACCCACAACATCAAGGCAAACATCTCAAACAGTATGTCAAAGTTTCCCCACATAGAAAAATAAATTTCAGTAGTAGGTAAGAAACTTATTTTGAAAGCTTTTGAGGTGGGCAGTTGTTTGCTTTTAAGCACATTCATCGTTTTGCACTTCTATATTTTCAATGATTCATTTTTAAAAAATGCATAAGAAAATCAGTTTAGAAGATCACCTAGAGAAAATGTATTTGCCTTGGACTTTCGAAACCTCTTTTTGAGTACTAGCTTTCTCTGGGTTGTTTAAGTTCATGGGCATGCTGGGGGAAGTGCAGAAGAGACATCTTCCAGCTCTTCATCAGCCAGAATTCCTCTAGACAGAAAGCATCTGTCATCTAAGCAGCAAAATGCTGCTCACTTGAAACTCCATATTCGCTCCCCGATGGGATGAGTAAGCCTGGGAGACAGAGAGCAGGAAGGCTAAGCCTGTGTGTGTAAACTGTGAGCCATGCACAGTTTCCGCTGCGGGAACACTCTCCTGGTGTGTTTGTTTGTTTGCTTGTTTGTTAATTTGATCTTCTGTTTGCATTTTAAATCAGATGCACTTCCTAAAATGCCAACAAACTCAGCCTAATGCTCATGCCAACGAAATGCATCTGTGCCAAGAACATATGAAAGGGCACTAGAACATATACTTGTATCCAGTTGACAGATGTACAGAGACAGAGCTGAAAATCCAATTCAGAGAACAGTGCATTCATGAACAAAAGTGCTGATTCATTGCACTGACAGTGAGGCAATGATGAGAGAAGCCAACCAGCACGCATGCAGGTTCAACTGTTATCACCACTGCTTGCCCACAAACACTAACCAAAGGTGCTGATCTGCGCAGGTTTGTTGGAGTTACTGTTTAAATAAGCATCTTGTGTGCTGTAGCAAAATACAGTTCTGCATTGCCACAAAAAATACATTTAAATCTTTCTCTATATCAAACTCTCGACAAATATGTAGAGATAGGACATCGCAGCAGTGGTGTCATCAATGCTGTTGCTGGACCACAGATCTGACCTCAGTCAGATGACTTGAGTAACTGGGAGAAAACCCTGCATCTATCTGTATCTCCCATCAGGATATAGCTAGCAAGACACAATATGCCTCCTGTGCGTGCACCAGTGAATAAAGCAGAACTGAGACATGGAGGTTAAGGAAACTTAACCTTCAGCACTCCTCTGTGACATTCACAAATCCTTTGGGGATATTGTTGACAAATTACCAAGATACCAGTAACCTCCTCAAACCCAAGATTTATTGAAACAAGGAGGAAAATAACAGAATGTCAAAGAAAGGGCTTATGCTTTTGAAATTCTGGTGAAGGTGTTAAAGTAAAAAAAGAGGGAATGGTTTACATGAACAACTCTTGAAAAAGGCTCTCTTTCTGACCAAACTACTACTATAGCTTCCTGCCTAGATATTTTCGCTTCTTGTGTTCCCAGGGTGTTTTGCAAGTCCTCTCCTTTGAGTCAGCCAGCTTGCCCTGGCATGCCTCCCCTGGCTGGCCACGCACCTCTGGGCGCTTGGAATAAAAAAACATATCAGGGTGAGGTTTTTTTAACATCTGCATGAAGAGCAGTTCTCTGTTAAAAGGGAAACCAATGTATCTAATGCCTACTAATTACATCTCGGAGCCTTCTTTAGCCTTCCAAACTAATCAAAACCCCAGTAATATCCATCTGATTAGATAAACCCCAGGTATCAGTTGTTCATTTGGAGGATTATTCTTTTCTGTGGGAACTAATTCAGACCTCTATCTTGTCTGCTGAACACAGTTACAGCCTATATACTAGCCTCATAAAATACGTTTTATTGATTCCTGTTTGCATGAAACATGAATTATTGTCAAACATGGACCTCTGTCAGATTCCCAAATGTCATTTTTTGCCATTTAAAACACATTTCTGAATCACATTTTGTTGACTACGAAACAAATGAGGCAGAGTATGTGTACACATGTATATATGTATGACTGACTGTATTGTGGATGTCTGTCCTATTACCTGTCAGATTAAATTACCTTTAATTCAACTATTTACCCAACTCCTATGCAGTGCCAAAATGAAGTATGCCATCCCAGTCCTCCCACCTCTGCTAGTTCACTGACAATATTAAGGATGCAAGCTCTAGTATTAAAAAAGTCAGGAAATTCCAGCAATGTTAACTCAGCCCCATCTATATCCTGTGTATTTTTTGGCTCACATGAATAACAAAGAGTAATACAGTGGGACCATTAAACTGGACATTCCCCACCTGCAGTAGTAAAATTTACCAGACTATTTGAGGTATTTCCCATTCTAAGTAAAAGGAACACTATGGGCAGAGTCATAAAGATAATTACATTGGAGCAGAATGTCAATAGCTTAATGATGCCAAGTGCAAGATTTACCTTTAATGAGGAAAAAAATTTGAAATGACAACTTATGTGCAATGTAGTAGATAGTGCTTCGTTCAGCTTGAAATTTAGCAGGGTCTTCTCTAAAACATAACAAAACCAATTTGAAAAAAGGAAAGCATGAAAATAGTGGTTCTGAGATGACACGTTTTGAAAGCTCTGCTTTATTTGTTCCAGTTTAATCTCCCCTTTAGAAAGAGATAGTCTTTATTGATATGCATAGATAATTCACTCTCTTCAAATGTACATGAACACAATGAAACATAAGGGTTTACTTAATGGATTGGTCCAGTATGCATTCTTCAAAAGTGTGTTCCTTAATTTTGTTTTTTGCAGGCCAATGAGCTACTATCATTTGGAACTCTTCCAGTATCTGGGTACTACTACACACTATTTTTTTTCTAGTTCCATTCAGAAAGGCAAAAATGTCTCCTTGCAGCAGCCAAGGGCAATAGACCACAATTTTGTTCAGTATAGACAGCAAGTTTGGAAAGGTTATAGCTTTAAGAAGATATACCTGTGTGTATGTGGAAAGAAGACAGTGGTAAATCTGTAGCATTATGAACTATCAAATGCTCTCTAGAGCTGCATTGATTTCCTTTACCTCTATTTATTTTCACTTCTTAAAGTTACATTTTGAAATTCTGATAAGAAAAACTCTGAATCCAAAACCAATACTAAGACGTGGTTGTCCAGTTTCACCCAGAATCTTGAAACTTTTATGACATTGATAACAGTAATTAAGTAATTTCCAGACATTTTAATTTCATGGTATCAGTGGTACTTATTGGCAAATTTTTGACACATTACTTCAAACAAAACACCATACTGTAAAAGAAAATTAAGACAAAGGAACATGGAGAATGGAAAGCAACAAAAAAGGAGAGTCCTGGAAACAGCAAAAGAAATCAACAGGAGAATAGCAATGGTCACAACATTAGTTTTCCTTGACTGTGGAGAGAAACTAGCTAAGGCAACACACTTTCTGCTGGATTTTGTGTGTCTCCTATTGATGTCCCTTTTAAGTCCATTTAAACAGCCTAGAGACAACTTCTGCACCTCACTAAGAGCTGAGTATATCCATGGGTGGCTGAGTACTTAAAAGTGAATCTGAGCGTTGCAACTATCAAGCCTTATGTTGCTAGCCTTTGGACACAGTCAACTGTAGAAACACTAAAAATATTAACAACAGTTAAAAATACTGATGAAGAAACAGCTTGATTTTGTTGATGTGGTCATTTGTCTGCTGTATTCTGCCTTAGCCAATAGGCACATCGTTAACCTGGTACTCATTTTAGCTTGGGTTTGGTTTTAACTTCAGTCTTTTCACTGGTTCGTCTCTCTTATTAGTTACGACTATAAAGAGAAACCATAATATGCTAATGTGCTGATGAAACAAATAGTTCATGTAAAATTAAAGTATATTGGAACAGAGAGATAATTTTGAGGATTAAAATAGGATAACTGGAGAATAAATGAGGTATTTCTGCAATTTTTTTTACCTAAAGCATTTCTCTCTGTCAGAGCTAGTTCCCCTAGAACATCCACACACATGGAGAAAATATAAAAGAAGTTAGCTGTGATCACTCAGAATTTGTTAAAATATAGTTCATTGCCAAATGTAGTAAGTAGCATGAGAAAAGGAACGGCTAAGATGCCCAGAACACGGGAGCCATCTGGGGTCACACTGCGTCTGTTACCACTACAGATACTAAATGAAAACTGTGATTCAGCATCTCTTGTGAAAGCAGGTCTTAAGCCTTGCATCACTAGTCTTCTGCTCTTCAATATGGCTCTGGGGGTGGGGAAGGCTGTGTTTCAACTCTGGCCAGCAAAGCTGTGACTGCAGGGTCCCATACTGAGGGCAACCTCACTGCAACTCCCCATTCCTGTCCTCACTGGAGTCCCCTGAGTGGTCCCCAGTGCTAAGTCACTGATGCAGCTCTGCCACTTCTCCGAAGAGCATCTGAGGTCCCCCTGACCACTCCCTTTCAGTTGGCATTTAAAGCCTGACCTCTGTGCACTGTAATGATCCAATGACTCCACCTTGGTGACCTACCTTTCACTGCCCTTCAGCATCCACACTGGTTCTGCTGCATTAGCTTAATTAGATGATCTTGTACTCATGAAACTGGGTGAGAGCGGCACAGGAAGCTTAGCAGAGGTCACACCAAGGGTGTGACAGGCAGAGGAGACAGCCATGGCCTACAGCCATGTTAGTCTGCACCTCAGTAGACTCAAGTTCGCCTCTTTTCTATATCACAGGAACACTCGGGATCCCATGCTGGTTATCAGTACCTGGTGTATCAGACATTCTTCCAAATACTGGGATCAAGGTCAAGCAGCTAATGGCTGGCACTGTCAACCTCTGGTCCATTTTTTCCTCTTTCCATCAGTAGTCTTCCATCCCTCTCATGGAATCACTAAACCTCTTTTCCTCCAGATAAAGGATGACCAACAGTCGACAATGAGTTTCAGGATACATAACCACCTTCATCTTCTGTGTGGCAAGTTGGCACTGGCTCAAAAAAGGAGCATTCTTGTTTCCGTATTTCCCCACCCTACTCTCTCTCTCACACTTCAAACAATGGCCAACATCTCGTAGGAAATAGTTATTTCAGATTCATGATGCTGAGGTTCAGTGCTGTCAAGTCCTGTTGCTACCAGTGTGGAGACACACATGGTAATACTCATATTTTGGTGCTGAGCTCAATGTTAGTTGCCATTGTTATTCTGATAATTACATTGGTAGTGTAGAACTAATAGGTCAGGTGAGGCTACTACAAGCCTTGCCAAGCTCATGCAAGGCCATCTACTGGCTGGTCTATCCAATGTGTTTGCTACTGGTGATGTCTCAGACATGCCGACACCATTCAGAAGAAATGGCTTGCCCAGCTGCACCAAGGCCACTGGTGAAACACACATTTTAATTCAGTGACATTTTGGTCCAGATCTCTACAGTGTCTCACAAATGTGTCACCTGGGAATGACCTGTCTTTTAAAGAGAGGCATGGCCTGAGTTCAGTAGATGGTTTCCCACACCAGGGGCAGAACGTATGAGGGGGCACTTGCAACCTGCTAAGGAATTAGTATGGCCTTTTTCAAAGTCAGGAGACCAGACCTTCACTGTGAAACCAAAAATTAATTTGCTTTTAGCAAAATCCATCATTATTGAGATATACAGTACAATTAAAATTTATTGTGTTCAAAGAGGGCCAGTTGGCATAAAGTAAAGCTAGAAAGCCACTCCACATCTAATAGCACTCAAGGGACTATCTGCCACATTGCAAGATTAAAAGAACAACAAGAAATAATCCAAATGAAGATTTACATACAAACTGTCCCTCCTTCTGGGACAAATCATATTAGTCAGATTCCAAAGTTAGAAGTTATTTCCATAAAGGCCACCCCTGACTAATTGAATAGCCTTCTAACACCACATATGAAAACTGAATAAACTGTAATAGGCTAGTCAAAACATTAGCTTTTTACAGACATCTCCAAGTTTATCAAACCGGCTTTTTTTTTCTTTTTTTTTTTAAGGCTCTGTTTGTTGTTTTCTCCTGAACTCATTTTTGTGTATACGGTCCATTGCACTTAGTTCCTGGATAAATGAAAACTTTGCCATTGAGGATTATCTTGATCAAGAAAAAAAAAAAAATAGAATAAGTAGATGTATCTCTTCCCTCTTCTGTGCAAAATATAAATTTTGTTGGTTGTATGGACTGTTATTAAGACTGAGGTAACCACGTGAGGCAGTAGTTTGACACCCCACTGTGACGCGCAACCTCTGGAGCGTGAGCAGCAGTGGCTGAGCCCACAGGACTGGAGAGTACTGTGGGAATGTTGCAGTAGGTTTCAAACCTTATAAAATAATTAAAGTTCCACCACATTTCCCTTTCAGGCTCAGTATTACATTTCCTAAGTTGAAACACCCACGCAACTGTCAGTAGGACTAATGCTTCTTAGTCACTTTTAACAATCCCTCGTAGGGAAATTAGGCATCTTAGAGTACAGTATCTACAGTTCATGCTCTAGACCCTGTATTGTTCTGGCTTTTCTTTATACTAAAACCAAATTTTTCTCTAAATCTGTTTTTCTTTGTTGGCTGTCAAACTTTTCATTTTCTCTGTCTTTTGCATTTTTTTTCTACCACAAATGCCTCAGGGAGAAGTGTTTGCCTTTGGTTGCACTGTTCAACAAAAGTCCTCTGAATAAGGAGATTCTCCTGCTTTTTTCTAAGCAGAGTGTATCAGTTCCAGGACACATCAGCCTTCCTCAGACTTGTGCTGCATTACATCTTACTCACTGATTCACCCTCTTCCACCTCCTTCCACTCAAAAGTGTTTGAGGCAGAAAGTGTCTTTATGTTCAGTGTAAACCACATATACATTAGTACTACCTCCTGCCCTTGTAAACAGGGAAAACAAAAATATAAACAACACAGCACTGATTTCTTTTATCCTCCTCATATGCATCCTCCTCCTAGCATTGGTTAAGTGGTTGCATGACACCGTTTATCTCTGTTCTGCCACAGATAATGGAATACCCTAGTTCCCTTAGTGCTTTCCACATAACATCCCCTTTCCAGCTTCCACTGGCCATCTGTCCTCTAATATCCACTCCTACTTCACATGGAAAGGATTATTTTCAACAGCAATTTAGCATACTTTTCACTTTCTCTCTCTATCTCTGTGTCTCTTCAGAGAACTGACAGCTGAATCATCCTTTACACTGGGGATAAAAATAATTATGGAAGGGCTAGGAAGCTCCATGAGTTTCAACTTGCAGAGTTTCTGTTGGGTTTGCCCATCAAGGGGTGGGGGAGGAAGGACAGGGTGTGGTTTTACCCGTAAGCTAAAAATACAAAAGGCAAACAGTGGTTCCAATAAGTGTAAACTACACATTGTACCCAGTGTTACTATTCTGTATTGGTTTACAACCTGCCTTTCATGAGGATATGATAGTGATGACTTCACTTCACCCATCACTAATACCGTGGGAATTGGTAACCGTTTTACTGATGGCAAACATAATTTGGGTCCAGGCAGAAAAGAGAAAAAACTTACCCAGCCAAAAAGAATGCAGTACCTAGTACTTTGGGACAAGATTAAAGCCTGGAACTGGAATCAAATCCTTGTGGTCAGGGAGAATCTGGACACAGCCATGACTGAAAGGCAAAGAAGCAGACAGTGTGGCCCAGCAGGTGCCAACCAGCCTGCTGGCTTAGGCTGGGCTGCAGACTTGGCAGGAACATCAAGGGCCCAGGAGTAGGAGGAAGACGAAAGTCCAGACCTGAGGTGGGGGCTGTCAGAGGAGTCTGAGAATCTCTCTGAGGGTGAGAGAGGAGGTTGAGGTAGAGAGACCGTCTTGGGGTGGAGACTGACACAGCGGGAGATGTGTTCATTCAGGGAATGTAATGTTCTGTAGTTTCCAGGAATTAGGACTTGGACAATTAGTCCTTTGGAATGTGTGTTTCACTGATGTTAATTCCATTGTTTGGTTTTTACAGATAGAGACAAGAAATATTTACCTCAATTTGTTTTGAACAGTGTTGTGTAAAAGTCTTTGAGGACTAGAACAACTCGATACTCTAGGAAACAGAAAATATCAGACTGGATTAAATTGATCAAAAATTAAAAAAAAACCAAACAACAACCTCATGATTATATTTTTAAGAACTCCACTATATAATATAATTTGTTAGAAGTTGCCAGTATCAGCTTTCAGTCCCATACTTCCCCTGTATCAAGTTTTTCTGAAACATGATATTTTGTAGATCTAAAAAAGTAGCAGGAAAGACAACAAAATTATTGTGTTATTTCACATGTTTGTAGGAAGATCTTTCTTCTGTAAGGAACCTTATAATTAAACTGAACAAATATTCTCATTGTGACAGACCTAAACAATTTTTTAAAATATTAATTTCTGTCTCTTCAATTAGTTCAGACTGTTGTCATCAAGATGATCTTTCTTACCTGTTCCTCTGACTATGTCATCTCCCTTTTTATAGTCTCTGAGTCATTTAAGTCAATCTCTTATTAGTTTCATCTCATGTTCATTTTTTCTTGTGATTGTTTTTAAGGTTATAAGCCACACAGTCTTTACCTGTGCTCTGAACTAATCCCTTTTCACACTTACTCATTACAAGCTTCCCTGCTGTGCTGATGGTTCCAGCTTTTATCTCCAAATCCCCTTCTCTTCTCACAAATGCTTCTGTCATTTCTTCCACTCAACACCTAGACTGAAAGAGTTCTCACAACATAACTTTGTCAGCCTTCACCCTTTTTCATGTTCAAATTGCTCTGGAATTCTAATTTCTACATAAATACATAGAAATAGTAATATTTTCACAATTAAAAAAGAGTGAGTCTTATGTCACTAGAGTATATAGCACAGCGACTACAAGATTATGTGCAGCATGTATTTGTGTCCCGTTCTACCTCTTTCCTATCTTATAGCGCAGCCATATTAGATATTCAAGTCCTGTGTACAGACTGTAACGTCTTCAGTGCAAATATGAATAATTTATTTTTCCAAGATGCTTTTATATTAGTACAGGACAAACAACAGTAATAGTGCATTGTGTGCAGATATTTTATGTAAACTGATCATTTTAAATCTAACAATAATTTGTTGTCAATGATGCTGACAGGAAAATCAGTAGATAATTCAAGACCCTGCCCTAAAATGTCCTCATGTTTTGGAAAATATGGTTTTTTAAATTAACAATCGTAAGTCAAAAAGAAAAACACAAAGTGATTGGAAATAGTTATGTTTATAATTATCCGCCTATTCAGATGTATTAAGTAGGTCAATTGTGTCCTTTTTACATAGGTTTTGAAAGCCACATGCTGTTAGAGGACAAAACAAATGAGTAAGATGCAACCCCCTGAGTCCTTTATAACACTATGTAAAAATATAAGCCATCTGCAAAAAGAAGATGAAAAAAATCAGAAAGTAACTAACAAATCAATTTAACAAAAAGTTTTTGAAAGAAAAGAGGTTTCAGAGAGCCTTAGGAGGCTGATATACTAACAAAAATGAAAAATAAATAAATAAAAAAAAAGACAATAAACATGATAATGTGGTAGGCTCCAAAGGCTCCTGGGGGTAGAAGGGCAAATGGTACAATATTTCAAGTATCCCAATTTTGACATGTGTGCATAGCCAAATAGCTGGGATATCCGTATGAAGAAGACTGCAAAAAATTAATAGTTTTTCTTTGTAGAATTTTTAAGTACATTCTATAATAGGATTCTTTAAATCTCTGAAAAAAACATTTTGCTAAAAGTTATGGGTAAAACCCAGGCTCCATGGAAGTCAGTGCTTGTAAGTTTAGACAATATTTGTTCTAATTCTTACCAAATTGTGTAACAGTCTATTAATATTGGGAATTGTATTGTATTTCTGTTTTCTGAATGTTGTACATTTTTGTGCTCACGGTGTGTTGTTTGAAATGGAAGATGTAATTCAAGTGCTAATTCCAGTATATATACTACCTTTATATTCAAAACTGTGAAAAAATTTTTGCATGTACTGTGCTAGTATTTTTACAAATTGTTGAAAGATAAAATGTACGTAGGATACATCAGCCAATGGTTGTGGTTTGGTTAAAACGTTTTATAAAAGGTTTTTTTTTTTTTCCAAATAAAAGGTGTTTCAGGTTTTAGTTACAGAAAAATAATAGGTCTGATAAATGGCACCTATTTTTAGCTTGTGTTTACGTTTGTTCTTGAACTTTCTTAATAAAAGATGTATCTGATTCATTATTTCTTATCTGTTGTTGCAAATGAAGACAACAAGAGTTCTGGCTAGTTTTATACATTATTTGTAGAGTGGTCTTTTCTGATGAGCTTCTTAAGCAGCTCTTTTAAAAAAGATGTCATGGAAAAAATAACTTCATCTTTGGAAAAACAGAGAAATAGCTCGTATCATCGTAGTCATCACTATAAAAATGGTCAGAACATGAATCTTATGACTGAGTCTTTCCAAAATAAAATAAAATAAAATACATTTAAAAGATAAATAGAATTTAAATAGAAGTTAAATATAGGTGGAAGAAAAATGTTAACATTAGCAATACTCTGATATCACTAAAAATAATTATGCACTCATTTAAGATGTTTCTTTTGCATTACGTTTTTTTCTACATATGCAGTTGAAAAATGCGGTATGTAACTTTATTGTTTCCTCTGAACAGTGTAAAGCAAAAAGGATTAATCTCAAATCTTGGACTGAGGTCTGAACTGACCAGTCTAAGCTAATGTTTTAATTAGAATAGCAAGGGTCTGCTGCAGATCCCACCAAAGAAAGGGTTTCCCATAGAAGAATCAGACATAATAAGAGAAAATTACTTTAAATTACCCTGATCTTTCCTCTGACTCATTCTGGGATACTTTCTAACAAGCCAGGACAAATCTGAAAGAAAATCAAAATAAATATTTGTTGTCAGATTTAATATCTAGTAGACATTATTTCTGAAGAAACCAAGTTATTTAAGTAGCATAGATTGCAATGTAGTTTTCCGAAGAAGACACATTTAAGACAAGTGGATGTAAAGGTAATGGTGTAAAATAAAATTAAGCAAGAACAAATTAATAAAGAGAATTACAGGGTCATATTAAGAACTGGACCATCGAAATACCTTGATGATTGCTAAGAATGGTAATCCCATTGGCTAAGAAAGGCACTAATTTTCTGAAGTTAACAATGCCTCTTAAATAGTAGTATCTGCCTTGCTGATGAACACTAAAACTTGTAAGTTACTGGTTGCCCTTTAGACTTGCAGACAAGTGTTTTTAATTAAGTTGTTATTAACACTATGTACTACTAAAGTACCTCACTGAAAACATTTTAACCATACCCAGAGAATCAAAATTAATGTTTCTTAAAAAATGTAGGCTGTCAGATGTTGAAGCCATCAAATATGAAAATCTAACCCTGTGGACACAAGCTAGTGCTCCCTTGATGTAAATACCCTGCTTTTATACTGAAGCAAAGCATGCTACTAAAAGAAAATACCCAGTTCTTGGTTTTGTTTAGATTTTTTGATATATTTTACAGTAAGACTTTCAGGTAATCACTTTTGTTTTGTTACTGAGATAAAACACAGAAACTAGACATTTGAAGAAAACAGCAACGTGTTTTTTTTGATGCAAGCATGCCAAATTTGGTAAAACAACCCAAATCACCTGGTCTTTTCCCTTAAATATTTCAACAGCAAAGATCTCTCAATATTAGCATTAATGAAATTAGCTTAACAGCTGAGACTAGCATATTACCCAGTCATTAGATTCTTCTTGCATTGAGACAGTGAGAGAGACATGGAAACACATCTTGGGAAAAAAAATTGGATTCAGGAATGAGACACAGAATACGGCTAAAAGTCTCTGTTAAAATCTCCACTTACAATTCTCAGCCTTTCACAGTGCCTTCAAGGGAAACATATTATACACACAGTTTAACTGGCTAAGGAGAGTGTTAGACTCTTGGGCCAGTACAGACTTACTGTAATAAAGTGTGCTTAAAGAGGTCAGCTCGCCCGGTGATGTCTTGAGAGGAGATACTGACTCTGCATTTTTAAGAAACCATTTATTTGCAGGGAAACTGATTAAACCAGCCAGGCATTGTATGTCCTCTGCCTCTAGGAAGGATGGCAATAGATTTTTAATAAATGCATAATATTTACTGAGCTGTATGAATATTCAGAAGCCAAGGTGTTTAAATTCTGATTATTTTTTGTAACTGCTTACCAGCCCCAAAGTTTTAACGTTTGTCAGCATTTCTGGTTCGCTGGGTTGGTACAGCACAAGACTAAAACTAAAGAAATCTCTCCAACTATTATTAGTTTATAATGATATTTTTTTAACTATCAGGTATTGATGGATGTCCATCTGCACACAGAATTCACTTATATATAGATTTGTACATTGATTTGTATGTTTGTTAATGATTAGTATACAACCCAGCAAGAAATTCCTTTGAAATGCCCCAGTTTTCCCTGAAATATGGAAAGCGGGTTGTAACATGCACTGGGATGCCAACAGCAGGACTGTAGGAAGACAACCCACCCGTTACACTTTGTGGTTCTCTCAAGGGCAAATAAATGCAGTTGTGCCATTCTCCTGTGTTCCTGCTGGAGCTCATTTCTGCCTCGATATTGTGGTCCCTCTGCTTTGTCTATATTCTTAAAATTAATTTTTTGGCCTTGAGACTGGAGGCTGCATTCATTTCCTGATGATGTCCAGGAGTCCCAGCATCTCTGGAGAAAGTAAGCAAAGCCTGGGCTCAGGCTGGGCTCCTGAGAGCAAACAAGTTGCCATTGAGTGAAACCTATTGCCGTTCCATGAGGATGGGAAAATGTACATGCAGCATCCAGCACAGCCATGCAAGCATGCAGATGGCTGCAGAAAGGAGGGCACCAAACCCCAGCTGCAGTGACTGCTTGCGTTTCATGTGAGCATTGACTCAGGAGTGCCGTAACATGGAACCTCCAGTGCCAGCCCCCCTGGTAGGCATGTGGAGGTGACAGTTTGGGCTGTGGACAGCTAGGGACTTCTGAGCATGGCAGCATTCATTTAAGGACTAGGGGAGCATAACTGATGAAGATGTGGCAATTCAGCTATTTAGGCACTGCAGGATTAAGGAGCAACTGGCAAGGAAATTGGAGGTTCTGTCTTTTGGAGGTAGGCATGACAGCAAGGGGTCAAAATGATTTTGTGGTTCTAGCCCTTGGGGCCTGTCTAAAGTTGCTGTTCTAATAATTATGCCGTTTTTTACAGGTATACAGAAGATGAGAGAGTTTGGCATTTTCTTGCCTGCTCTGCCAGCATTTATTCTTTGACAAGACCAGCCTTGTGTAAACAGTCTGAGCCCAATGGTATTTGCTTAACATTTTAATTGGGAAATATTTTAAAGGGAGGGAGTTTGAGGTGTCCTTTGTTTTCTGCCTGGTGGTTTCCCATGTTTCTCATGAAAGGGAACAGACTCAGCTCTTTTGTCTATTCTCTGTTTTCTTCTTGTGCTAGCATATTAATAAGACATCAGAAGGCACTTAGCTATTTGTAACGATCCACCGTATAGCCATCTTTGTGGTAAGGGCAGGCCTGCCGTCTCTTGCTCTAATCGTGCCGTAACTGTGAAAGACATTGCTAAAGTAGACTGTTATATTACCTACAAATCTGTCATTTTCTTAATAGCCAGGAATAATTGTGTACATTTATCTTTCCATTTTCGGGAAAATGGTGAGAAATATGTGTTCCATCACAACAAACCTGAGTGCAACTCCAGATTAAATTTTTTATATATATGATTTTCATCTCGAAGTTGGTATTTAAACATTTGCAAGGGACAACCTCAGGTGGAGTTGTTATTTTTCTGGCTTGCTGTTGTTGCTAAGGCAGACAGACATGCTACTTGCTGAGAGCAGCAGTTCAGTCAGGGTGCTTGGCCCCTCCTAGAGGTGCTTGGCATGTTTGGAGCAGCAATCTCAACTTCCCGCTGAGCCATGTGTAGCTCCACTTCTGCCGGCTGGGCCACAGGAGAAGCTCCCTTTCAACATACCTTGTACTAGCTGTTGGCTACAGACAGCAGAGACCAGGGCTTGAATCTCAGCTGTGCAAGCGCGGTGTCTCCAGCACACAGCAAGTGAGTGGACACCACTAATTGGACAAGTCCACTGCTGTGTACGGCTGCCAGCTGGCAGGCACAACACCTCCCCACATAAGCGTTACATGCTGTAAGGTTAATTCCCCCAGCGCCGAGCAGGTGTTTTGTAGAAGGCTCAGTTGGGATTTCCTAAGAGCTCAGCAGATCTGCGCTTGAAGTCAGAGTTACAAACGCTGGGATCATTGCTTGGGTCTGCAGGAAAGGAGTTGTTTTCACTTTCTCACGCTCAGCCTTCTTTGAAGGGTCTGCAAAAACTGCAGTCGAATTCTGCCTCATCCCTAGACAATTCAGCCTGGTATGGAAAAGCAGTAAAGACATGGCCTGCTGCTAATCATTGCCCTGGTTCTTTTCTTTATCTTAAGCAGAACAATTATATTCTATAGATATCTTTATTGCCCCTGATAAGAAAGATTATGTTTTCATGTACAGTGTGTTGCAAGTGTTTTACGATATGCAGGGTTTTACAGAGTACTCAGAACTAAAACCTGTGGGGGGAAGAAATCCTCAGCAGATGTAAATCAATGTAGTTGCACCAAAATCAGCTGGGAATCCATCCCTCTGTATCTTTACAGCTCAGTCTCTCAGTATCTTTATAGCTCACTATACCTGCATAAAATGCAAACACACTGAAATAAACATGTATCTCTGACTTCCAAAAGATAACGAGCAATTGTCAGAAGAAATTCTCTGTAAACTAAAAATTCAATTGAAGTTAAATAAGAATTTTAAAGCAAAATCTGAAGAATTACTGAAGATTTTTTTTTTCTGATTACTGAAGAATTTTTCTGCTACTACTTTACTGCAGGAACTTTTGTTTAACAGCTTGCATCAGAACTACCTGGAACATTTTTCAAGTTCAGAAAGAGTTTCGAATATATGTTTTTCTAAAATTCTTGTCTTTTGGTTTGTGGGGTGTTATTTAGAACTAGCTTATTGACAGTTCTGTTGCACTGTGGAGGGTGTCCGAAGTGTGTTTTGCCCATCCAGCCAGTATGTTAAGGAGTTGAGGACTTGCTAGAAACCCATGATGTACCTTATATGAGAATTTTTATGACAGAATCTTACTAATTTGCATCCAAAGCTCTTTGTCCCAGTAAATTTTACAGGTCCAAATCCTGATCCTTCAGTGCCTTCATTTTGAATCATATATTGCATTTTATCTAAGCATATGCAAAAATGGTGTACAAGTTACTCATGCTAGTCTAAACAGAGGACTGTATTTTACATTCTCATGTACTTCATTCTTACAAATGCTAATGAATGGATGTGAATAAGATGTGAAGCAACAAAGAAACAGAAGTCTTACTTCTGATAGTCAGCTTTCTCCAGTATGACTGTAACACTGAGTTTTGAAATCTCTCATACAGCCAGGCAGAGGAAAACCAGCTTCATAACTCAGCAACAGAACCTTCATGAAAGTCCTTTCAAAAGTCAAAGGGTTTTAACTTAGCATGTGCTTAAATGTTGTGTTTAAAGATAAATACATTCTTGAAGGCTTCACTGAATCCATAGTCAGGAAATAATGAGGCACAATTATTAAAATGGAAACATCTCTTTCTATTTTAAATAATTTTGTCTCATCATTTGTTAAGTATGGTTTCAATGACGCACTTGAAAAGCAGTTACCTTTTGAGAGGTGTCTACTGGAAAGGCGTATGGAAACTCCCCAAATTTTTTTTCTCACATGTTTAAGTAGTAATTGTCTTTCCATTTAAAATCAAAACCTTTCATTCTGCTGCACATTGAATACATGAACTATATGGATGTTCTTCTTGGATGTTCTTCTTTTCTATTTTATCATCATGCTAGTTTGGCATTACCTTCTCGTAGATACGTTTTTTTTACTAAACTCAGCATTGAGCTCCTGCAGATCTTCTCTTATTTTCTGATTACAAAGCAAAGGTCATATTAAACTGAATTTTGCATATCACTTTCTGGGAAAGGTAGTTGGAGCAAAACATGAGTTTATCCTTGGAGTGGAAAGATCCTCCCCACAGTGCACTCAATTGTGGTATCCCAGGTGCTTTGACATGTAAATGGAACACCACAGGCATTAAATAATTGGGTCAGATATCTTCAAGATCTTTATTCTACTGTCAAACACAATTTACATCAGATAATTTCCAAAGTTAAAAGAACTTGCTCCTGCTCCCATTAAAATCAAGAGCAAAATTCTCCATTGGTAACACTCTGGGCAGACCAAAACCTAAAGACATTATTTCATATTCCATTATTTGGTCTTCTCTCACACTTTTTTGGATGGATAAAATGTTATTCCTATAATATTTTTAAATTCCTTGACTGATTCTTGAATTTGCTATTATGCGATTCCTTTAATCTCCTACTTTTCTTCAGTGGCATATTTTGTTGCAGATCCTGCAAACTTAACATGAGCAATTGATCCTCTTAATCCTATGGTGTATTGGTGGAAATTAGCAAGGCCTTTGGAGAAATCAAAGGCAAGATCACAGTGTCCTACATGCTCATAAAGATCACTGCCCTGCAAACGCACGATAATGACTTTATGCATAGAGCAATTTCATGGAGTTCAGAGCTTTGATGCTACAATTTACTTCATGTACTTGGAGCCACTTTGAATATATTGGGTTTCCTCACAAGTCCATGAATAATAAGGATTGGGGCATAAGATGACTTCTTAAGGAGTAATAAATCAGTGGCATTAAGTATGAGAAGTTTGCTCTTTGCAAAGTTGCTTTGAAGTGTAAATGGTTGGGCATCATTTTGTATTAGCCTGTTTTGTTCTCTCAGGCTCTGCCGGTGTGATAACATTGGGTTTTAGTAGAATGACTGAAAGTGGAGAAAAGCTCAGCAGCTATTTTGAGAAGTTGAAACTGATTTTTATGGTATTATGAATATGGATGATTGCATTGTTTTTTAATTTTTCCAGCTTTTTTTTTTAAAAAAACCCAAACATGTCAAAGCTAGAAAATTCAAAGAACTTCTGAAATAAATATATTAACCTAAGCAATCGCAAGGTATATTGTAGCAGTATGGCAGTAACGTCACTTTTCAAGAACTAGGAGGAATTATTCGATGTATCTCAGAATAAACAGCAGTCACTTTCTATTTAAGATTCATATTAGGGATTTGCACGAAGACCTATTTTGGTAAAAAATTCAGATTCAGAAGAAAACAGTTGCATGTGAAAAATTTAACAGTGTCTATAGCCTGAGTTATGCTATTCCCTCACTACTACTTTATGAATAGTTCTTTGCTATAATTTTGAATAGTAGAATAAATTTCAACAGGATGAATTAAATACGTGATAATAATATCAGGTAATTTTATATAATTTCAGAAGAATTCTATTAGAAAAACTACAAAATATTACGATGGACTACTTTTAGAACTATAATTGTAATTATTTTTTTACTTTAATCATTAATTTGATTTCTTCAGAAGAATTGCTTGGGTAGAAAAAAGTAGGGAAAAAATTGTGCCAAAATTATATCAGATCAAGCTCTCCCCGTAATTAAGTCAGTTGAAGAATGAGCTCTAAATTTTGCACTAATATAACTGAACATGAAATGTGCCTCAACATTATTTTCCTCTGAAATTCAAGCACATTTTAGCTTTTAATTTTTACAGCGTTTACAACAATGCTGAATACTTGTGCAGACAAGATTTTATATTCTGTTGAGGAAAAGTGTCAATTTTGCATAAACTAAATTATGCATGTTAAGTTTTGGAACCATTTATTTTTTTCTTTGAATGATACAATGCTCACATTAAATATAGATTGACCCTGGGAGGAAGTAGCATGAGCCAGTGATTTTTCTGTGTTGTGGGAACTAGAAGACCTGGGTCTGTTTCCAATTCTGCCACTTAATCGTTATATCACCTTGAATAAAGTCCCTCTAACAAAGTCAAATTTAAGCGCTTCAAGTTATACGTCCAGCTTCATATTCCAGCATCTAAATATGCAGATACTTACGAATGATGGAGTTAAAATATGCAGAGAGTCAGGCTATTTATTTTGATATCTTATCATGAATTTTTGTATACATTGTCAGGCTTTCAAGTTTCAAAAACTTGTCCTGAAGTTTTTTATGTCATCTGCAAATGGAATAGCGTAAGTTCTTACCTAGTGGGAAAGGGTCACTGTAAAACAAGGGACCACCTTTCACAGAAGATGTTCCTGATATACATTTTCAAATCTTCAGAGAACATCTGTGACATATAGGAAAATTTCACTATTATTATTACTACAAATAAGCATTGCAATGGTGCGCTCTCAGTGAAGCATTTCTATCCATAGCAGGATGGAGCAGTTTGCAGTAAACTAGAAATTGGGAAGTTATCAGAAGATAAGATCCAGCATGAAACTTTGCTTTGGAAAATGGCTCAGAAATAAGAGAGAGGGTATGGAAGAAGGACAGGAAAGTAGAGCAGTTGTGGGTAGGGGCTGGAGAAAAGCAAATGTCAGGAGTAGGATCATGGCAGAAGGAAGACTCAGAAAAAGATCTATGTATATTTAACCCCTGAAAACATTTAACCTCTAAATAAAAATTTAAAAACCCACAAGTTTTTGTTTTCCTTTTTTTGTTACGACAAAGTAATGGGCACAACCACTCTATTAGCCAGACCTTGCAAGGGAGCAATTTCTGGACTAAATGGAAAAATCCACATCCCTCATGAGAGAGGAAAAGGGAATGTGAGGGAGAGTCCTCCAACAGCCAGGGAATCTTGGTATTCCCCTGCCTCTATCCCAAGCTACACTGTGTATCACAAAGAGGATACAGCCCTGAAGCATCTCAGTACAGAGGAACATGGAGTTACGGATTGCAAGCAACTGTTGGAATATGGTTCTAATTTGAAAAATCCCTTTCATTCTGTATTCAGGCTGCACCAGGATAACAAAGCCATGTGGTTATGCTACTATATCAGGATGAGAACAGATTGAACCTGTTAAACATATGATTGGTCCTTCTGTGAACAGAAAGTGTTGTTCTCCCAGCCCCCAGTTTGATTTCTACACTCGCTATGCCCTGTTCTGCCCTAAACACATGTCAGCCCATGCTTGAGCGCTCATTTCAACACCGGTGTTGTGTGAGCAGCTGTGCTCACATCTGTTGACAATGAAGGGATTTGAGTTGTCGAGGTGCCTTACTGCTTTGCTTTCGGTCTGCCTGTAATGAGGACCACAGCCAAGATGAATACTCTTCTAGATCACTTTGTTTGGGAATTAAATACTGCAGCACTTATGTTACTGCTCTGCTATGCCATTTGTCTGTGCCTTTGTGACTGCTTGCTTCCACTCTCACAAGGACATAGGCCTGAACTTACAATCTTACGTTGAATCCATTACTCTCTTCTATCACAAATCTCGAAAACCCAGATACCGACAAGAGTATCTTTCCACAATACCATGTCAGCTAGTGTGTACTCTGATTTTCTTCTCTTTTTTGCTTACTTCTTGTTACATGTTCTATGTGCTTTTGTCTCCCTCATCTGCTATCCATGCCCTGAAGGCCAGACAAGTAGTCCAGATCAACAGATAATAAAAGTCCAGAAAGGCTACTCTCTGCGATCAACAGAAGAGAAATTCAGTGTTTCAGGGCCTGGCATATTTAAGTCATTGAGCTGTTGGTGAAAGTTATGGATTTCACACCTTATATAGCATCTGCTCAGCTCTAGTCTCATTCTGCTGCAGCCAGGGAGCCTGAATCCTAATTGTGGGAAGTTGTCCGCCCATCTGAATCAAACTTCATGTTCATGAGTCATGTCAAATTCAGGCAAAATAGTAAAGGAATCTGAAGCTTAGCCATCTTGATACAAAATTATTGACTGTTCAGCATATCTAAACTTATGTATCTTCCACAAAGTAAGATGAAGATTGGATTTTACACACTATCTCCTACAGCTGAACTGAATTTCCAATTTGTTGAACCATATACATCTTTGGAATGGATTTCAAGGAGATGACGCAAGGACAAAACATGTTAACAGTTCAAGATTTCACTTCCATGCATCAAGGTTTGCAATACATTTAATACAACTCTGTACAACTTCACAATGGGCAACTGTTTGAATGTATAGCTCATCATCATGTATAACAAATTCAATTTCTTAAAAAAAATTCAAATGTCATCCAAGGTAAAATGCAAATTTTCAGAGCTACCTTTCTTTCTAGGATATAAAGTGAACCTTTGATGCTAATGTGCCTTCCCCTCTCTGCCATCTCCCCAACAACGCACACAAACACACATCTGTTTCCTACTCTGGCTATCATTCAAGAATATAAGAGTAGGAATAATAACTCATACTTTCCTTGTGGCAGAGATAAGCTGAATAATTTATAGGTTGCTTATTGGACTGCTTTATTCATAAGTGGGTGTGGTGTGACTTACAAAGGAGGTGCTCAACCAACGCTAAGACAAGGTGAATCACAGATCTGATTTTGAAAGTGATGGGGTTGTGGTCATTTTTGTCTTCTGATGCAATTCATTTCCTGGTTTAGTACACACAACACTCTGAGTATCAGGAAGCTGAAATGGGTAATATGTCAAAGAGCGAGACCTGTTTTCCTAAGCAGGTAGGTCATCCGCATTTTGCATCAAAGACAATATCTATTTGCAGGTATTAGATAAATAATTATTTTTACACATATTTATCTCTCCCTCATCATAGGGAGTATCTGTGCATATTTTCTGAATCTAAGCCACAACCTGATAGCAAACTCATGTTCTACTGTACTTTAATTGTGGTTCCACAGTGTGCTTGACTTCTTTCTTCCAGCAATGGGATCCTCATCTATGACTGTGTTCTCATAGACAGTAAAACTAATTAATGAAATATTATTATCTGGTAGGCACATTGTTTTATTATTGGCTTTTAAAGAGACAGGCTACAACATTTCAAGGTGATGGGGCCTGGGACCACCCCTGTGGTCTTTGTTAGCACAGCACCTAGGGTAACGGGGTCTGGCTTTCCCAGGTGGTATCATAACACAAATGAACAAGTGATGATAGTAAAATGGTACCACTGAAAAGTTCCAACTGCCAGTGATTAGAGCTGAAATTAACTCCAAATCTCACTGACAAAGAAAAGCCTGGAGTTACAATGTATAATAAGTGAACAGGAGGGAATCAAGTTCTTAATTTGTAATGCATGAACAATGGAAATTTGATTAAATGAAAGGTCCTGCTGCTAGAATTCAGCTTTAAAATGATTGCTCCAGAGGTTTAGGGTAGACAGGGTAGCTCATAATAAGTATACCAGAAAAATAATACAATTAAATAAACAACTTTTACTAGAAAAATAATGCAAATAAATAAACAACTTTCTCAAAGGCAAAAATCCCAACATTATGTAACTGATGCTTAGGAATGACTTCTGACTGGAAAGGTCTTTGCAAAGTTTCATATTCATTATCCTTGAGGCAAAGAGAATTAAAATAAAGCAGAAAAGTGAGCTTCAAGAAGACTTCAGTGCAGAGAGCGCAGACTCAATTTCCATCTAAAGTAATGGTGTGAGCAATCTCACACCATTACTCCCACCTCCAATAAGTTCATTGTGTTCGCATTACTACCTACAAACTGCACACACAAAAGGAGAAACTAAGGTTTCTCTCCCTGCCCCATCTCATTTGGATAATGGAGTTCGGTATGATGGGAGTTTTCATGTCATGGATGAGCAGCCTAAGTGATAGAGAAATGAAAATTTGTCAGCAGCCAAAGGCATATGTTGGACTGACACAGCATTACCACACTAAGTCAGAGACACTTGAGGAAAGTAAAATCTTACTTCTAGGACATATAGGTCCTGTAGGCATATGTTGACAGGATAAAAAAATTATTTGTTTTGTGCATTTGCTGCTATAAGTCATCTACAGAGGATAGAGGAACATCTATTTAAGGAAGATTTAAAGGGAAAAGAAAACCCAAACTGTCAACACACTGTCTCATGTAAGTTTTAACTGGTTCTTCTCTGCTTAAACCAAATAATGGCCTATATAAACAGAACAAGGTATATAAACATCCTATATGTAGTACATTCAGTTGAATAAACAGTTTGCATACTAATGTAAACGACTTAGGTGTTTTAATGTGCTGGTGTTATAGCAGGTTCTTAGTTACAGACTTCAGAACTCAAAAGGAAATCTGTATATTCAGGCTTTTCAATCAAAAAAAAATATACTCAGGGACTATGAATATTTTCTCCCTTGATCTTACAAATTCTTTTCTCAGTGCTATCATTCAGTTTTACAAAGTTATACTTGATTAGTAAAAACTTTTTTTTTTTTTTTTTCATCAGGTGGTGACTGGAAATAGTGGTAGCATGGATTTTTTCCCCACATTGTGAATCAAAACACGAATACTTAAGTTTTATGACAGAGGCAATGTCATTCCCTGCTTCCTAGGAACATTGAACAAAATAAAGAAAAATGTGTCATAAGATATTTGCAATTTACCTAAAAAGGAAGAAGAAATTCAGGAGAAAATTGAATCTAGTAATTGATTCTTTGGTGTTACACATCAGCTGGGGCTGTGTATACAGAATTTCATCACTGACTGCCTTTAAACTCTGCTGTTTAAACCTTGCTGTATGGCTGGTTACATTAAATACATTTTCCTTATGTGCAATAAGAAGGGAATCTCAGAAGAGACGTTCCCAAGTCTTTCGTCAGCTGAATTAGGAAATGAAAATTGATTCCTAGGAGCCATGTTGCAAAAATTATAGGTTCTTTTAAGAAATTCAGCATTCAAAATACAGCTTGGTGTCACTAACTGCCAAGCCTATAAGCACAGCCAACAGGATTTTTTTAAAAAGCTGCGAGTGGGGGTAAGACATGATGCTGCAGCATTTAATTTCTCTGTTAATTACAGGTGTCGATGTCTCTGCCATCTGGCCTGTTTCATGACAAAATCTCAACAGCCAAAGAGTGCTGAAATAAATAGACAATTAGTAAAATGCATTGACTACATGCGCTGCTGAGTAAGCAGTTGTTGACAGCACTAAAGCAGTTTCCTCACCCACAGATCCTAGTGTAATTTCTCCAATTGCTCTATTAACATGTAGGACTAGAGTTTCCCTTCTGTCAAAGAGGGAATCAAATGGGGAGTTCAGGAGTACTAGTCGAGTCATCCAAAAGAGTTCAAGTCCAGACTAACACAAAGACTGTCACTCTCTCTGGCACTCAAATAAGTTTTACAACTGGCTTCAGCAGTTAATGTATAGTTAATTTATTTTCAACTCAGATATCCATACACAGGAGTACATCTTCATAATATCACCACTTTGTAGCTGATACTGGGGTAGAAAACTATAGTGTGGTAAACATTCTGTTCTAGATTCACTCTGCCAAGTTTTAGAGTCCAAACTGTGTTGCCTCCATTAGGAATTTAGTTCCCTTGTCTCTCTCTAGAGCAGATGAAGAGGACCAGGTGTCTCGAGAGACGGATTCAGTTCAAATTTAAGATTAATTGCCTCCAGAAGCAACTACCTGTGGAAGTTGACCACCAAGTCCCAGTCGGTTGCCAAAAGCTCGTAGGGTGGATCCAGGCAACCTGCTTGTGCAACTGATGCTGTCTGTGCCCACAGGTAGGTCACTGAAACATGGGAGGAAAACAGAAATACGGTTCATGAATCTCCCGGTAGAGTTGGGTGGACATCAATTCATGAGATATGTGCTGACAAAAGCCCACATCTGCAAACCCTTTGGACTTCTCTGTGCATCTCTATAGCACCAATGAGTGAAACTGGCCCAGCTGGAAGCCAGGATAACCAAAGCATTTTAGATGTGATTCTTATTCCCTCCAAGTTATACACTGAAAGTATAGAAATCAGAGATTTTTTTAGAAAGCTGCTCTGCCTGCTAAGCAATACAATAATGCTGGCAACTTAGTTGTGTCTGATCTGGGAGTAACAGTCCTCAGGTTGCTCCTTTCATGAGCTTCAGTTATTAGTTTCATCTAAAATTTGTTGGCTCTTGTTTTCCCTTGCTATGATAAAGGACATCATCTGTTTTCAGATATGTTCAAGAAACTTCCATTGACATCACTGGGAGTTGTACATCAGTAGTTGACACCAGGATTTGGGCCTTAAAAGTTTATGGTGCCCTGAGGAGTTGTTTTAATGTATTTTGCTTGGTTTCATCTGTGACTATCCTGGGATACAACTGCTCAACAAAACAACAAACATACTTCAGGAACTAGGACTGTTCATGAGACACTATCTAGGACAAATAAAGGTGCCCTCAGGGCATGAAGCTAATATATGGAATTTATGCAATATTCTTGCATTTGCTTTCCATTACTAATGTTTTTCTCTCATGTTCAGTGAATTACTCCATCATGGAATTTGTTTGTGGAAATATTAAAGCAGAAGTAAAGCATGGGATGGGAGGAGAGGAAAATATCAGGAAATGCATAAGAATATTGATAAACTGTATAGCAAACAGTTGCACAAATGGTCACAATAGATCAGAAAACACTTCTACATATCTCTTCATATTCTGATTAAAGAAAGATCAATTAAACGTACAGTATGCCAGAGAATATCATGAACATGATACCATTTTCCTCTCAAGTGGAGAAATCTGTTTTATGGTAAATGATTGTAAAAAAATTGCACTAGATGATAGCTCTTTAGTCCTGATAATAGATTAAAAGCTGTATCGTATCACCAAAGCACTATTAGTCCAATGTACAGCAGTACTGTAGTGGCAATCACAGAAGAGAAATGTGACACTGCTAATCCCTTCCTGGGGTCACTGCTCCGTCAGCTGCTGAGAGCCATGAGTGGCCATGCCGAGTTTTCTTTCTTTTTTCTCTGGGATCATTAGGAATGTGAGTCCCACTCAGTCTTGCACTGTCACTACATCTTAACCTAGTGCAGGTAGAACAGGGAAAGAAAAACATCAGAAGTTGACATTCTTGAAAAGTTTCCTAGCACTGATTGCCCAAATCTATCGCCAGGGGAATTAAATGCAGTCTCTGCATAAAGTTCTGATCCCAGAAGTTACTAGTGTATGTGGATCCAAAATCCTTTGGTTTCTGAGGGAGTTTGTAGGAGATCTAAGATTTTCTGCAGCTAGCTATCACAAGAGTCAAAAGCAGAATGCAGACTTCAGATGCTTTCTGAGCCTGCCTATAAACACATCATGGTTTACTCTGTCATGATTTAGCAAAGATGATAGATTAGAGACTAATATGTTTGTAGATACTAGAACAGGAATAATACTAATAAGAAACAATGTCTGGACTATAAAACCAGTGGCTAGAAGAGACTCACAGTACAAGCAAAACACATACTTTTAATTGATTAGCCACTGGAACGAATTAATGAGGGAAGACATCTGCATGTCTGAATTCTTACAGTCAGTGCCTTTGATCCATGTTAGTGTTTTTCAGTTGATGACTTTCTGGAACATACACTTTAATTAAACAGAAGATACTAGCCGTATGTAGGTCTGACAGGGTGGAAATCTAACATTTTGAGATGCATTAGAAACTTTTAATTGGTTAACTAGTCCAAAGGCTTTTGGGTTGGTTTTTTTTTGGTTGGTGTTTGTTTGGGATTTTGGGTTGGTTATGTTTTGTTGTTTTAAGGAAAATAAATTTCACCCTTGTGAAAAACTATTGGGGAAGGTGTTTGGGGGGGATTGTTTGTTTTTTTTTTTCATTGTTGCACAAATGTAGGTCATGAAATATCATAACCTGAAGTGCAGATAAGCTATCCCTGGGTTATCTGTAATTTCATGGCTGTGACAGTATAGACAAGGTTATGAAAAATCAGCACAAATGTTGATAGTAACCGCTTTGCTTTTTCTGATCATGCTGTATTGTTTGGAATAGCTACGTCTGCTGAAAAGTATTTCCTATACATTACTTTTGTTTCTAGCAGGACAAAAGAATGGGCTACAACAAAAATGGAGAGTTGTTAAGTTGTGACTAGGTGCTTCCTGATGATGAACTGATAGCTGAAGCTGGAAGGACCATTGTGAACATCCAGACTGCCTCCTCAATAACACAAGCACTTGCTCTAAGCAATTGCTACCACAAATTAATTTTTCTTAGAGCTACAGTATCTTTTTGAACTGTGTTGATTTTCCATTGAAAGATCTGATGTGACAAAAAATTCTGTCACAACTTCAGGCAATTTCTCTCCATTCTTAATTACCCACACCATTAAGAAGTAAAATAAAGGCGTTCTATTTTTTTTAATTTATCTGCTTTCAGCTTGCAGTCACTGTAATTCATTATGGCTTTGTCTGGGCTACAGAAGCTCCTGCTATCATTAAAGTCCTTGCAGGCTATGGTCAAAATATTTGTTTATCATTTGGGGTAAATCCATGGTAAAAAATGTCTCCAGTGTCTTCCTGTGGAGTAAGATGACTGTAGGCGTCATGACAGGGGAAATGGAGCCTCCCTGGAACTGCTGAACAAGTTGTGCAGTGCCCATGGGTGGCATGAGAGGAGGCAGAGCAAGGAGAACAGCATGGCAAGCTCAGAGCCACAGGTGAAACAGAAGGAGGGGACATCCCAGCCAAGTGACAAGGCTGCGTGAATAGGAAATGGCAAAGTGAGAGAGGTGAGCGTTCAAATAGCTGTACATGTTATGATTCATACACAAATGTTTGGAAAAGTTCCTTTAAACTGGATGACGCCAGCATTGCAAATAAATCAGAAATGGAATGGAACACATTGACAAATATATAAGTTAAATATTGCATATCAACAATATCTTTCCTTGACTCTGAATTGCTGAAAGAGTAGTTGTCATTATAGCACACAGACATATATGTGTACCTCCTTCTGCATTTGCTTTTTAAAAGACTTGATTCCCAATTCCCATATTCGTGACACACTCACACCCTGGAGGAATCTGTAGATTGCATAGGGTGTAAAAGTCATCCCAGACTCCTGCCTTCAATCCTTTTAATATTTGCTGAAGTGTGTGGGTACACCCTGATGTTTATCACAGTATCACCCAGTGTGGTTTAAGACCTGGTTGATTCTGTTATGTTAAGAGGGAAGGAACAAAGAAGACTGTAACCATAAGTGTTTGAATATAATATATATGTCCATATTAGAGGCAGACAAAGATATTGTACAGCTTATATCTTTCAGTAAATAAGGTTATTACCATTTCTTTGTTTTTCATACACAGGTCAATTAAAGTATACTCCTCCTACTGAGAATGATATAATACAATTTCAGTGTTAATTCATTCTCATCCTCATCCTCCCTCATCATAAACCTTTCTTGCACAACCAAATTCACTCCGGGCTATTCAGCCCTGCATGCACATCTTGAATTTCATTACAGTTTTCAGTACAGAGGTCATCTGAGCTATGAAAGAGGATATTTAATAAATAGTTCAGTACATTCACGGTTCCAGGAGTTGAGACACTAAAAATTCATCTTACAATTATATCATCAGACCATCCTGAGAGAACATTTGTTTAATTTTCATATGAGACACTCTTATCAAACTTAAAGGAGAGGAAGAGCAAACCAGGTCTCAGTTGTGACTTGATAATAAGATAAAGGAAGGATTTATAATATGAAAGGTTTTATATATGTGAACAAAAGCTTCCATTCTTGACAGTGCCAGGTGGAAAACCAATCTTTGTGTGCTGCACCAATATTAGTCTCATTTCCTTTAACTATGATGTACAACCTGAACAGATGTAAAAAAATCCATCCAACCCAAAACATATCAATGGTTTCAGTGAAAGTAGAGGCTGTTTAACATCTCCCTAGAGATGATCAGCACCACTTAAGATTGGCTGCTAGGTTACTCTACATCTCGTGGCGTAATAGAGGAAACTTACCCTTAATGATTTAATACTGGTAAGACTCAATAAGGTTAGTCTAAAATGTCTGCTTCATACTGAAAAAAAAAAAATTTAAATATTTATTTAAATATTTTAATGGGTAACTGCTATTTTTTATATTAAGTAGATAGCTAAATATACAGCAGATTACTATTTTTATCTTCTTAATGTAACATGAACAAAGATAAGAGGAAGCAATGGATCAAATAACAACACAATACACTTCCAGGAAATGCCAAGTTCCCAGAGCGCTGGGTATGAAGTGCAGTGCCTGGTGCAATATAAAAGGGTAAACTAGAGGGCAGACTTTACTTGAACTGCTCTGTTTTTCCACCACTACACTGCTTTTCATGACCACAGCCCATTCTGTTGTACTGGCTGGAATAGAAGAGAAACAAACCCAGGAGCTGTCCAGAGCCACTGTGACTTCAAAAAAGGATTGTACTGAGCTGGAGGCACAAGCCTCTGGAGATAGTTACTTTATCACTTCATAAATATGTGCTTTGATTACAATATCTATTCACTGCTCCCATCAGTACAATGCTAGATTTATTGTACTGAGTCTAAATATACTTTTGGCTTGAGGAAATAAAAATGATTATATTTCATTCAGAACACCATTTGGACCTCTTTCCTAGGCCCTGTTACATTTTGGTCACAGAAAAGCCAGAACTAAAAAAAGTAGAAATCAGCTGTAAAACAGCGCGTTGGATTTTTAGTTGTGTCCACTCATCACATCTTTCTCTTTCTCCACTATTACCACCAAAAATGCTTCTGCACTGACCCCATCAGCAGTTCAGATTTATGCTGTCTCTAAAGTGTCATTTGGACTGTGCCTGCTGTCAGCAGCGCTTGCTGTCCCCAGGTTACCCCCTGTCTTTCTCCCATAGAAGGTTTCTGCATCCATGGTGGTATCACCGTACTGTGAGTCAAAGTGGTGGCCCTTTAGCAGAGAAATTGACAAAGTCTACCTCTCACTGACTAATTCAATTATCTTTAGGGAGATTTTTGCTGCAAGACCACATGAAACAGCCTTAGGCAGCTCAAGGATAGGATTTTTAGACCTCCAAAGTAAGTTTAACAGGTATCAGAATTCTTTAGTAACCTCTGTACTGTAGCTGATGTCCAGGGATGGAAAACAGGCGTTTCTGTGTTCAGCTATTTCTGTCATAACAGCCAGAAGAGTGTGGATTGCCCAAGGTAGTCTGGGTGTTCAGGTCATTGCAGTCACCCAAGCGACCCAAGGCATCCAGGTCCCACAGGTCTTGCAGGCACTTGAATCACCTGGTTTGGCCAAGTTAGCAGGAGTCCTTTCTCTCTTTGAGGATCCCTGGTCACCTCAGTCATCCAAGGGATGTAATCACCTGCAGCAACTCTGTCACGTCAGTCACCTGAATTACTCACCTCAGCCTGTTGTGCTTTACAGGAAAGTGCCGTGTAAATACCACGGAACTGACGGAACCTGTTTTCAAAAGGTTGTGTACAAAGGCACTCTTCAGAGCCCATATGTTCTGAATTACCTCTGTATTTCTAAAAATATGATCCTTCAATACATATAACCAGAGCAGTTATTTACATTTTTTTTACTAAAACTAAAAATTACCAAAATTGCTTTTCTAGTAAAAATTTAAATCCAACAAATTCAATTGACCCTTTAATTACCAGGTCAGCAAATACTTGGCATTAGAACCAAGTTTTATTCCAAATAGCTACGTCTATCAAAGCTTCCCACTTGGATTTCATGTAGGAGGCAGTGTGTGACTGATCATACCTCTAGGAACCATTGCTATTGCTTTGTGAAATGTTCATTTCTTTAAAACAAATCAACTGATTCACAGAGGTACATAGCATGACAACCTGGAAAAAAGTTGGAAATAAAAATTTTGTTTACAGACACTATAGAAGAGCAATATAAAAAATAAATAGCATTGACAATAACTTTAATAGTAATAGTAATAATAATCTCTATGGCAAATATTTCTAGAGGCAACAGGTTCAAAAAAGCAACTGCTTCTTTAGCTGCCTCAGTCCATTCATTACTTTATTATGAATAATATTTCCAGTGTCAAGGAGAATTTTAATATTGTATATTATTAATTATTCATGCAGTTTTAGTAAATCCCGATCACAAGCCAGGTTGCAATGTTGACCTTCTCTATGTGCAATATCTTTCTGTTCCTGAGCTGCTCTTTAATACGCCTTTTGCTTTTCTTGCTGTACTGTGCTCTGGTCTCTAAGCTAGCTCAGTGAAACACAATTTACTGGACAACATTTGGAGTACCTTTAATATAGGAGTAATGTATATCTTAAATTTACAAATAACATAGAGACTGCACTTATATACCTATGATTTTTCAGTATAAGCATCCAGTATGGTACTGTGAAACACAGCATAGCTTGAAAACACAGTGTTTCTTCATAAAATTAAATGTCGTAATTGCACATAGAAAAGGGTAATTATCTGTAGACTCTGAATTCTTTGACACCTCTTACTATTAACAAGAATACTTCTGCTATAGTATACTGTATTTATTGTTGAAAAGTCATCTTACATCCAAGTTATGGGAAGTATGAAAACAAGAACTTCAGCCAACTAAAATAATTATGATAATCTTATTCCAAATAGAAGTTCCAATCCTGTGTTATTGAAGTAAATGGGATTTTTGCCATCAAATTCAAAGGATACTGGGATTGCGCCCTGTATTTTTCAGTGGGTCAGAATACTGACATATATCCCATATAATGCTATTGACTATTCCTTAAACTTCTTAATATTACTCCTGTGTTGAATTTCTTTCTGTCTTCGTTGGCTACAACTGCTTTTAAAACCATGGCAACTCTCTTGGCAGTCTTCAAATCTTTCATTATTCTCCTTTTTAACTCTAATGTTATTCCACAGAGAAGGCAAATGATGGAGAGAAAGACAAAAGGAAAATTAGATCCCCTGTTTCTGCATGTTCAAAGGTAGCTCACGTTAACTCTCCTTTGGAATACATGCTATTTCATAGTTTTAGCCTAACCAAAAGAAAAGCTGTCAAAACTGCAAAGTAACATCCTTATCTTTTTCCAGATCTTTATAAATAGTTTGAGAAAATATCAAATGATAAATCTTAGTTTATTTATTGCTCAGAGCACAAGCTATCAAAATATTCCATGTTTCAGACGTTTGTTGAGCTGTGGAAACTGTGAAACTACTACCATTCTCACTCTGAATTTTTTTTTTTATAAAAACAGATAATATCAACAACAACAAATGATTAAACTAAACTGAGAATTTTACCCAGGGCAAAATTTCTCCACAGGTTCCCAAAAGAACAAAGGTTTTTGTCATGGGCAACGACTCAGTCATTTTACCAGACAAAGAAATTATTTTATGGCAAAATCTGATAGGTTGTTGCCCTGGAATGAAGAAAAGCTGGTTTTCTTTGGTGCTTAAAAAAACAAATATGTAAGTTAACCATACGATTTTTTGTTCTATGTGCAGCATTATCAGGCTGTGTAGCAACAAGTGTTTTAAACCAAATCCCTTTTATCAGAAATATGGTAGTATATCATCATTAATTTCTACCATGGTAGAAAGAATAGTGCTTTGGCTGGTCTCTGAATATTGGATAAATTAAATAGTGCAAACAGTGTTATTAATGAAATAGAGAATAAAGCTATAATTTGCATTATAATGCTGCTTAGTTAATGCAACAAAAATTAGGTCCTGTCTGCATAGCACACAAAAAATTCTTTCACCAAACATGTACAGGCCAAATTATGCAGAAGTAAAGAAGAACTAGAAGGTACTGGGAAAATCAAGAAGGCTTAAGACATTTGTTATTCTTCTGACACAAGGAATGTGTGGCAGAGCGGGGATAGAACCTCCAAAGTCTTTATTTAGTTCCCTTAAGATTAGACAGTGCTAGTTTATTCAAATGTTGACATAAATTAACATTAAGATTTCCTCAAGAACACAAGTGTGCATTGCAGTGTGTTTCACTGCAGAAATGCATAAACAGTAAGGAATGATGAGTACATAGAAGAATATTGGCTGCAACTGTTTTTAACCTTTCTTGCAATAAGAAAATCCTGATATGCCTTTGATGATTCGTGTGGTTTGTAGAATGCTGCACATCACAACGCTAGAGCAGATCATAGAATCATAGAATCATAGAATCATTATGGTTGGAAGAGACCTCAGAGATCATCAGGTCCAACCATATACCCAACGCCACCATGCCCGCTAAACCCACTAAACCGTGTCTTGAAGCATCACGTCTAAACATTCCTTGAACACCTCCAGGGATGGTGAGTCCGCCACCTCCCTGGGGACCCCGTTCCAATGCCTAACGACTCTTATAGTGAAGAAATTCTTCCTAAAATCCAACCTGAAACTCCCTTGGCACAACTTGAGACCATTTCCTCTTGTCCTATTGACCACTGGGGAGAAGAGACCGACCCCCACCTC